>NC_083224.1:193824048-193872938 GCF_032191835.1 Heteronotia binoei | reverse complement strand
TTGTCTAATACTACATTCTTAAAGGGTTGTCTATTACATCAAGATGATCCTTTGAGTTTGATTCGTGAAGATGCCTTTTCGTATTTTCCTATCTTACTGTCAAGAGCATTTTCTTCTTGCCGAGTTTTCCCTTGTCTCCCTGATCCACCAGTTTCCTTTACGGGTCTCTTGACTCCGTTTATCAATTGTAATGTTTCCTATCAAATATTGTTAGTGCGGTTGGGGTCATCTTGAGTAGGGGAACCCATTTCAGAAACTGGGATTTTCAAAGGGAAACAGCGAGAGCATGGTATTCAGGGGCACCCTTATGGGTATGGGACTCCAGAAGATGCTGGGAAATGCAAACTCCAGATGGGACCTGGGCATCCCCTGGAATTACAGCTCATCTCCAGACTATGGAGGTCAGTTCCCCCTGGAGAAAATGGATGCTTTGGGGCAGGGGAGGCCAAATTGTAGCTCAGGAGCCACGTGTGGCTCTTTCACACATATTGGGTGGCTCTCGAAGCCCCCACCAACCCCGTTGGCCATCTTGGAGAAGGCATTTCTTTTTTATCTAAGCCAAGTCAGCCAAGCAGCTTGGAGAATGCATTTAAAGTTTCTTTCTTTCTTTCCCTCCCTTCCTTCCTCCCTCCCTTCCTTCTTCCCTCCCTCCTTCCCTCCCTTCCTTCCCTCTTCCCTCCCTCCCTTCTTCCCTCCCTCCATTCTTCCCTCCCTCTCTCCCTTCCTTCTTCCCTCCCTCCCTTCCCTCTTCCCTCCCTCCCTTCTTCCCTTCCCTTCCTTCTTCCCCCTCTCCCTTCTTCCCTCCCACCCTCCCTCCCTTCCTCCCTCCCTTCCTTCTTCCCTCCCTCCCTCCCTTCCTTCCTCCCTTCCTTCCCTCCCTCCCTCCCTTCTTCCCTCAATCCCTCCCTCAATCCCTCCCTTCCTTCTTCCCTCCCTCCCTCCCTCCCTTCCTTCCTTCCTCCCTCCCTTCCTTCTTCCTCCTTCCCTTCCTTCTTCCTCCCTCCGTCCCTTCCTTTTTCCCTCCCTCCCTCCCCCTCCCTCCTACCCCCTCCCTTCCTTCCCTTCCCTCCCTCTCCTTCCATCCTTCCCTTCCCTCCCTCCCTTACCCTCCCTCCCTCCTTCCTTTCTTCCTTCCTTCTTCCCTTTCTTCCTTCCCTTCCCTTCCCTCCCTCCCCCTCCCTCCTTCCCTTCCCTTCCCTCCCCCTCCCTCCCTCCCTCCCTCCCTCCCTCCCTCCCTCCCTTCCTTCCTTCCTTCCTTCCTTCCTTCCTTCCTTCCTTCCTTCCTTCCTTCCTTCCTTCCTTCCTTCCTTCCTTCCTCCCTCCCTCCCTTCCTTCCTTCCTTCTTCCTTGTGGCTCTCAAACATCTGGGGTTCATGTCTAGCAGATCTCAAGCATCTGACATTTATTCTCTGTGGCTCTTACACTGAGCGAGTTTGGTCACCCCTGCTTTGGAGGGTAGACTCTATGCAGGGGTGTCAAGCATGCAGCCTGGGGGCCAGATCAGGCCCCTGGAGGGCTCCTATCAGGCCTGTGACCAAATGGCTGTTGTCTGCTTCCTTCTCCCTCTCTCTTGCTTCCTTCTGCAACACAGCTTGCTTTGCCAGGCTTGCTCAATCACACAGGAGCGACAGAGCAAAGCTGCTATTTTCTCCACTGGCTGAGGCTCTTCCCTTAAGGAGGAAGGAGGAGTTTGCTTTGCCAGACTCTCTCAGCCGCACAGAGCCGAGCCTCTCTTTCTTCTATTGACTGAGCCCCCCCCCTTCATCCCCTGGGGAGGAAGAGAGAGGGAAAGAGGGACAACTTCCTTTGCCCAGTTCCCTTGATCGCACAGGAGAGATACAAAGCACCTTTAAGACCAACAAGGTATTCAAGGTATGAGTAGGGTTGCCAAGTCCAATTCAAGAACTATCTGGTGACTTTGGGGGTGGAGCCAGGAGACACTGGGGGTGGAGCCAGGAGAGCAAGGCTGTGACAAGCATCATTGAACTCCAAAGTGAGTTTTGGCCATCACATTTAAAGGGACCGCAAATCTTTTAAATGCCTTTCTTTCATTGGAAATAATGAAGGATAGGGGCACCTTCTTTGGGGGCTCATAGAATTGGACCCTCTAGTCCAATCTTTTTGAAACGTGGAGGGTATTTTTGGGAGGGGCACTGGATACTATGCTGAAAGTTTGGTGCCTCTATCTCAAAAAACAGCCCTTCCAGAGCCCCAGATACCCACAGATCAATTCTCCATTATAACCTACGGGAATCAGTCTCCATAGGGAATAATGGCGTGCCCAGCAGACATTTCCCTCCCCCCCCACTGTCTGATAACCCTGAAGTGGGGGGAGGGCCTCCAACCCGGGGAATCCCCTGCCCCCCACCTGGGGATTGGCAATCCTAGGTATGAGCCTCTTGCAGAGAGAGAGAGAGTTTTGTTGGCTTGTTATGCCAGAACTCTCCTGGGTGCAAACTCTCCCCCTTTTCACTGTACTCATGCCTTCGTGGTCCAGTCTTTCTCAGTAGGAAGGCAATGTGAACTATTTAGATGAGAAATAACAACAAGCCAGTGAGGCTACCCCAGTCAAAAGGCACCCCAGTCAAAAGGCCGCAAGCTACCCACTGCCTAAAATCACATAAGGCGGAGAAAGGGTGGGGTGGGATTTCCTGGGGTCAATGAGGGTTGCTGGGGGTGTGGCAAAGCCCCTGGTGGCTGGCGGGCTGCCAGCTCTCCTAATCCAGGGGTTGTTATGCAGCTGCACCTACTATGCAATGGAAAAGGTAGGTAGGTGCGGAGGAGGAGGGGGAACCCTCAGAAAGGTTCAGGAACTGAGCTCATAAGAACATAAGAGAAGCCATGTTGGATCAGGCCAATGGCCCATCCAGTCCAACACTCTGTGTCACACAGTGGCCAATATATGTGTGTGTATATACACACACACACACACATATATATAAATAATACTATGGCTAATAGCCACTGATGGACCTCTGCTCCATATTTTTATCCAATCCCCTCTTAAAACTGGCTATGCTTGTAGCCGCCACCACCTCCTGTGGCAGTGAATTCCACATGTTAATCACCCTTTGGGTGAAGAAGTACTTCCTTTTATGCGTTCTAACCCGACTGCTCAGCAATTTCATCGAACGCCCACGAGTTCTTGCATTGTGAGAAAGGGAGAAAAGGACTTCTTTCTCTGCTTTCTCCATCCCATGCATAATCTTGTAAACCTCTATCATGTCACCCCGGCAGTCGACGTTTCTCCAAGCTAAAGAGCCCCGGGCGTTTTAACCTTTCTTCATAGGGAAAGTGTTCCAAACCTTGAATCATTCTAGTTGCCCTTTTCTGGACTTTTCCCAATGCTAGAATATCCTTTTTGAGGTGCTCCTGTGAGCTCCTGCTGAATCTGAGGACTGCAGCCCTTCTTCTTGAACTCTCGGGTCTCCTGTCCACCCGAAGCCCCGGAGTGAAAATGAAGCAAGGTCACCTCCCCACAAACGTTCAGTCCAGGGGAAAGGGGCCCATCCTGGAGTTGCAGCCTTGGCTATTTATACCGCTAAGCCGCGGTATTCTGTCTTTCCAGAGAGCCGGCCAAGGAGAGCTTTGGGGGCCCGGATCGCTCGGGGTGAGCCTCAGTTAGAAAGGCTGAGTGTGGAGCAGTGTGCTAATGCGCCAGCCCTTTCACCCGCCCCGGAGCTGGATTAACCCTGGGTTAAGGTCAGCTGAGGAAGTGGGCAGGGCTTTCCTGCCTGTTGTTTGCGCTTTGGAAGGAGCAAAGAAGCCCATTGGAGAAGTTGTCAAGTCCCTTTGGGGGTAGATCCGGGAGAGGGCGGGAAGTGCCAAAATTCCCTGGCTTTCTTAAGTATTGATTTGTTTTTATATATTTAAATTTGTGAGCTACTGCAGAGTTTAGTGTGCTCCGGGGCCATTTATCCTGAGCTAAGACAAAAATGTGTGAGCTGGAGGCTAAAAATCTGTGAGCTAGCTCACACTAACTCAGCTTAGAGGGAGCACTGATTACCATTATTTTGTAAACTTAGAGACTGTGTGTTTTTTCCAAGCTACTTTATCTCAGGGGAGGGACGGTGGCTCAGTGGTAGAGCATCTGCTTGGTAAGCAGAAGGTCCCAGGTTCAATCCCCGGCATCTCCAACTAAAAAGGGTCCAGGCAAGTAGGCGTGAAAAACCTCCGCTTGAGACCCTGGAGAGCCGCTGCCAGTCTGAGTATATGAGACTGACTTTGAGGGACCAAAGGGGGTCTGATTCAGTAGAAGGCAGCTTCTTATGTTCATACGTTTAGAGGAGGGATGATGGCTCATTGGTAGAGCATCTGCTTGGTAAGCAGAATGTCCCAGGTTCAATCCCCCGGCATCTCCAACTCAAAAGGGTCCAGGCAAGTAGGAGTGAAAAACCTCCGCTTGAGACCCTGGAGAGCCACTGCCAGTCTGAGTAGACAAGACTGACTTTGACGGACAGAGGGGGGTCTGATTCAGCAGAAGGCAGCTTCATAGGTTCATATATGTTCATATGAACCTGGTTTTAAAGGAGGGACAGTGGCTGAGTGGTAGAGCATCTGCTTGGTAAGCAGAAGGTCCCAGGTTCAATCCCCGGCATCTCCAACTAAAAAGAGTCCAGGCAAGTAGGCATGAAAAACCTCCGCTTGAGACCCTGGAGAGCAGCTGCCAGTCTGAGTAGACAAGACTGACTTTGATGGACGGAGGGGGGTCTGATTCAGCAGAAGGCAGCTTCATAGGTTCATATATGTTCATATGAACCTGGTTTTAAAGGAGGGACAGTGGCTGAGTGGTAGAGCAGCTGCTTGGTAAGCAGAAGGTCCCAGGTTCAATCCCCGACATCTCCAACTGAAAAGGGTCCAGGCAAGTAGGCAAGAAAAACCTCAGCTGGAGACCCTGGAGAGCCTACAGTCACCTTTAGGGGAGGGACGGTGGTTCAGTGGTAGAGCATCTGCTTGGTAAGCAGAAGTTCCCAGGTTCAATCCCCGGCATTTCCAACTAAAAAGAGTCCAGGCAAGTAGGCGTGAAAAACCTCAGCTTGAGACCCTGGAGAGCCGCTGCCAGTCTGAGGAGACAAGACTGACTTTGATGGACCAAAGGTCTGATTCAGTATAGGGCAGCTTCATATGTTCATATGCCTGTGGTCCTGTTTATCCCTGACATAATTTTCTCCAAGGGAGCTGATCTCTGCCAGCTGGAGATCAGTTATCAAAGCGGGAAATCTCCAGGCCTCACCTGGAGGCTGGCAACCCCAAGAGGGCACCTTAGGGTGGAAGTGAGATGAGGTGAAACTGCCAGCAGTGGGGCCAGATTGAAACCCTAAACACAGCCCTACAATGGTGCCTCCTCAGCCTATGCTTGCCAATCCCCAGGTGGGGGCAGGAGATCTCCCAGTTTGGAGACCCTCCCCCCGCTTCAGGGTCATCAGAAAGCGGGGGAGGGGAGGGAAATGTCTGCTGGGCACTCCATTGCTCCCTATGGAGACTGATTTCCTTACAGTATAATGGAGAACTGATCTACAGGTATCTGGGGCTTTGGGGGGGCTCTGAGTCTCTGATTCAGGGAGAAGGGCAGGGTGTAAATCTACAATTCTTCTTCTTCTTTTTCGAGGTAGAGGCACCAAAATTTCAGCAAAGCATCTGGAGCCTCTCCTCAAAACACCCCCCAAGTTTCAAAAAGATTGGACCAGGGGGTCCAATTCTATGAGGCCCCCCAAAAGGTGCCCCTCTTCTTCCTTATTTCCAAATGGAGGGAAGGCATTTAAAAGGAGTGTGGTCCCTTTAAATGTGACTGCCAGAACTCCCTTTGGCGTTCAATTATGCTTGTCACACCCTTGCTCTTGGCTCCACCTCCAAAGTCTCCTGGCCCCTCCCCCAAAGTCTCCTGGCCCCACCCCCCAAAGTCTCCAGATATTCCTTGAACTGGACTTAGCAACTCAACCTCAGCCGTTCCATTGCTTAACTGACAAGACGTTACGATGCAATAAATGCTGAAGATGAAATAATAAAGCTTTTTTAAGCAATGCAGGTTAAAGTCAAACGCGGCAGATAAAGGCCAATTACAAAGAAACCTGCTGAGTGCCTATTTTGCTGGGATGAACGGACTAGCAATTAGAAATCACACATGGAACTTTGTTTTTGTACATGACTACGGCAGCAGGTCTGTTATAAGCTCAAAGACGGAAAACTTTGACGTTGCCTATAATAGAGGGATAGTTGGTGAAGATGCTGGAGTAAGGTTGCCAAGTCCAATTCAAGAAATATCTGGGGACTTTGGGGGTGGAGCCAGGAGACTTTGGGGGTGGAGCCAGGAGACTTTGGGGGTAGAGCCAGGAGCAAGGGTGTGACAAGCATAATTGAACTCCGAGGAGAGTTCTGGCAGTCACATTTAAAGGGACCGCACGCCTTTTAAATGCCTTCCCTCCATTTGGAAATAATGAAGGAGAGGGGCGCCTTCTTTGGGGGCTCATAGAATTGGACCCCCTGGTCCAATCTTTTTGAAACTCGGGGGGTGTTTTGAGGAGAGGCTTTGCTGAAAATTTGGTGCCTCTATCTAAAAAAAGAAAGAGCACGATAAAATTTAGAAGTTTCGGAACTCGGCTCCTGTGAGCTCCTGCCCAATATGAGCCGTGGCTGTAGGAAGATATTTGTCTCCCAGTATTGTTCCTTCCCTGTGGTGCAACACTGCAGTCCAAGCTCTCTGCTGAGTTCAATCCCAGTGGAAGCTGGGTTCAGGTAGCCAGTCTGAGAAGACAATACTGACTTTGATGGACCGAGGGTCTGATTCAGTATAAGGCAGCTTCATATGTAGATTTTATAAAGAACACAGACAAACCCAAACATACCGTATATTTTAAAAAAACTTAAAACATGCTTAAAACATTAGCACTCATTGGTTCTTAAGATGCTTTCTTTGTATCTCTCCCATGGGATCCAGAGAACTGGGCAAAGGAAGCTCTGGCTCTTTCCTCCCTTCCCCAGGGGATTGGTGAGGGAGGAGCCTCAGCCAATAGAAGGAAGAGAGGCTTGGCTCAGTAGCTCTGCTGTGCAATTGAGAAAGCCTGGGAAAGCAAGCTATTCCTCCCCCCCTTCCTCCCCAGGGGAGGAGCCTCAACCAATGGAGAAAATAGAGGCTTTGCTCTGCAGCGCCTGTGCAATTGAGAGAGCCTGGCAAAACAAGGTCTCCCACTCCCCTTCTCAAGGGAGGAGCCTCAGCTAATGGAGAAAATAGAGACTTTGCTCTGTAGCTCCTGTGCGATTGAGCAAGCCTGGCAAAGCAAGCTGTGATGCAGAAGGAAGCAAGAGAGAGGGAGAAGGAAGCAGATGACAGCCAGTTGCTCGGGGGCCTGATTCGGCTCCTGAACTGCATGTTCGACACTCCTGCCCTAAGGGTTCAATCCCACCTTTTGCCTAAGTGCCTGTTGCATGCTGACGGTGCTTGTTCTGTACCCACTGACCTACTGATACTTATTTGTTTTTAAAACAACTATTTTTGCTCCCTGGTATTAACAGCTCAGTGGGATTAGTTCTTTGTAATACCCAGCTCAGCTTGTGTTCAGAACATGCAGGTAAGAACATTGGTGGTGGGGGGGGGAAGAGAACACACACACACACAAACGCACAAACACACACACACACAAACACACACACAGAGAGGTTGGGGTTGCCAGCCTCCAGGTGGGAGGAAACGTAGGAGGCTGTGAAAAATTACTGTGCAAAGAACAACTGCAACTCGTGTGACACAGCTTAATACAAGAATTGCACACACTCCACAAACATTATATCAGTGCTTAGTTGCACTCTGCAATACATTGAGGATTTATGTTAACGGCGTTTAAAGGGGAAACATCGCAATCTACTTTTTAACAACGATGATTTGAACAAAAACATGCAAGGTTTGCCGGGTTTAAACAGCGATTGCTTCTGTGTGCAACATGCAAAGTTTGCAGTGTAGTCGACCCACAAAGACAACAGTCTTTGAATTAAGCGTAGGCTTAGAAGAAGGACTCAAAGGTTGTTTTTCTGTTGATTGTCCACATGTATAGATTCAGTAACGTGGTAACACGCTTCCTGGGTTTTCTTATCTTCGCGTGTTACGAACGTCTTCTTCTTTGTCTCTGGAACCATGGCTCATAGCATTATAAGGATATCAGTTTCAACATTTACAGACGCAAAATGGTTCTACTTAATCTATTGCAGAGTGCGATTAAGCTAGGTCCCATTGTACATTACAATACAACAGTCCCATTGTACATTACATCCCATTGCCAGTCCCACTGTACATTACAATACAACATTGTATTGTAATGTGTGAGCCATTGCCTTTAGCATGGGTTCCAAAGCTAAAAGAAGGCGGCCAGCGGAAGGTGAACGAAACACAGGACTGAACCCAGGAACTGCGTAGCCGCCACACCTGTCAGACTTCGGTCTGCTACCTACATGTTCCCCAGAGAGTGCTGAGATCGGGAACCCAAAATCTTCTCGTTATCCCCGGGCCAAAGGAAGCCCGCCTACAATCTACCAGGGATAGGGCTTTCTCTGTAATGGCCCCTTCCTGGTGGAACCAGCTGCCGGAAGAGATGAGGGCCCTGCGGGACCTTGCTCAGTTCCGCAGGGCCTGTAAGACAACCCTCTTCCGGCTGGCCTATAACTAACCGGCATAGGAAACTAAGTGTAGCTCTATTAGACTTCTGCTTTGTTTTAATGTTTTTATATTTTAAATGTTTTTAATTGTGTAAATGCCTAAACTTAATATTGTTATGTCGGATTTCATGTGTTGTGAGCTGCCCTGAGCCACCTGGTGGGAAGGGCGGGATACAAATCCTAAATAAACTAAAAAACCCCCCACTAAACTATAGGAGGAATCCTATACAAGCGTGGTGCTGTCTACGTCCTTCAAGCAAAGGAGAAGTGAGACAGTGGACTGTAAAGTCCTACCTTAAAAGAGCGATGTGAAAATAACGTTCTGATTTTGAAAGTACTACCTTACAAGGGCGGTGTGAAATAACTTTTTGATTTTTCTATGGACATTTAAATTAATCTTGATTTGCGATGGTAATAATATCATTGCATCGTGATGAAAGAAATTGCTTAAGCATTTATTTGCATCATCAAAACGCAGCGGTTTATTTCTAGTGTCTGCTAATCAGTACCCTGCAGTTTCCGGTTTGCCCAATCCCCAGGTGGGGGCAGGGAATCCTCCAGTTTGGAGGCCCTCCCCCCTGCTTCCGGGTCATCAGAAAGTGGGGGTGGGAGGGAAATGTCTGCTGGGCACTCCATTCTTCCCTAGGGAGATTTATTCCCATGGGAAATAATGGCGAATTGATCCGCGGGTATCTGGAGCTCTGGAAGGGCTGTTTTTTGAGATAGAGGCATCGAATTTTCAGCATAGCAGAACCAAGGGGTCCAATTCTATGAGCCCCCAAAGAAGGTGCCCCTATCCTTCATTATTTCCAATGGAGGGAAGGCATTGAAAAGGTGTGCGGTCCTTTTCGATGTGATGGCCAGAACTCCCTTTGGAATTCCATTATGTTTGTCGCACCCTTGCTCCTGGCTCCACCCCCAATGTCTCCTGGCTCCACCCCCGAAGTCCCCAGACATTTCTTGAATTGCACTTGGCAACCCTACACCCAGCCCAGACAGGGGAAAGACTGTCAGATTGATAGTTCCTTCTCGATTCCGTGGGGGATGGTTCCGTGGGGGGCGCCATTCTTGGGTTGGTGGAGCGATCCAATAAAGAACAAGACTCTGGCATGCTAACACCATGGTGACTGAGGGGAACCTCCACATTCAAAGACACTAAACCTCTAAGTCTCAGAACCAGGACTTGAAGACAACATCAGGGGGAAGCCTTAGCTTCTATTCCCTGTTGTTGGCCCTCCAGAGGAACTGGTTGGCATTATGTGAGACAGGATGCTGAATGAAAGGGACCTTCACTGGTCTGATCCAGCAGGGCTCTTCTGATGTTCTTATGAAGGCCTCAGACTCTATGCCCTGTTGCTGGCCCTCCAGAGGAACTGGTTGGCCACTGTGTGAGACAGGAGGCTGGACTAGGTGGACCACTGGAATGATCCATCTGATCTACTGATGTTCTTATGAAGGCCTCGGCCTCTCTGCCCTGTTGTTGGCCCTCAAGAGGAACTGGTTGGCCACTGCGTGAGGCAGGATGCTGGACTAGATGGACTATTGGTCTGATCCAGCAGGGCTCTTCTTATGTTCTTATGAAGGCCTCAGACACTATGCCCTGTTGTTGGCCCTCCAGAGGAACTGGTTGGCCACTGTGTGAGACAGGATGCTGGACTAAATGGACCCTCACTGGTCTGATCCAGCAGGGCTCTTCTGATGTTCTTCTCAGGGGAAGGCCTCTGTCTTTCTGCCCTGTTGTTGGCCCTCCAGAGGAACTGGTTGGCCACTGTGTGAGACAGGATGCTGGACTAGATGGACCACTGGTCTGATCCAGCAGGGCTCTTCTGATGTTCTTGTGAAGGCCTCAGCCTCTGTGCCCTGTTGTTGGCCGTCCAGAGGAACTGGTTGGCCACTTTGTGAGCCAGGATGCTGGACTAGAGGGACCACTGGTCTGATCCAGCAGGGCTCTTCTGATGTTCTTGTGAAGGCCTCGGCCTCTATGCCCTGTTGTTGGCCGTCCAGAGGAACTGGTTGGCCACTTTGTGAGCCAGGATGCTGGACTAGAGGGACCACTGGTCTGATCCAGCAGGGCTCTTCTGATGTTCTTGTGAAGGCCTCAGCCTCTGTGCCCTGTTGTTGGCCGTCCAGAGGAACTGGTTGGCCACTTTGTGAGCCAGGATGCTGGACTAGAGGGACCACTGGTCTGATCCAGCAGGGCTCTTCTGATGTTCTTGTGAAGGCCTCAGCCTCTGTGCCCTGTTGTTGGCCGTCCAGAGGAACTGGTTGGCCACTTTGTGAGACAGGATGCTGGACTAGAGGGACCAATGGTCTGATCCAGCAGGGTTCTTCTTATGCTCTTATATTCTAAATCTCCAGGAATTTCCCAACCTGGAGTGGGCAGCCCTACCAAAGAGGACAGGGACATAGGAAAGGAAGGTAAGATGCAGCCAATATGGTGCAGGAATGCTCAGGATCATGGAGGTTCCCAGGAGCTGCTGATTAATCGTAAAACTGGAGGCTTTCCACTCTTCATGTACGGAAAGGTTTACTTTTGCATCATGGCAGAGAAAAAGAAGTTGGCTCAATCTCACCAGAGCTGAACCTCCTCTTTTCCATCTGCATCACAGATCTGCTTATACCTCCTGAATGAAAGCAAGCAAGCTCAAAGCAATGACTCACACGGATGCAACAGGCGACCTCTGAGGGCAGGTGAGTTTACTTAATCTCTGTGTGCTGTGAGTGATTGACTACTCCAGTCACAATCAGGATAGAAAAAGGGAAGAAGTCAGGCCTCAGATTCAGCAGGAACTCACAGAAGAGCAGCTCCTGAATCTTTCTGAGGGTTCCCCCTCCTCCTTCCCGCCTACCTTGTCCATTGAATAGGAGGTGCAGCTGCAGAACAATCCCTGGATTAGGAGAGCGGGTAGCCAGCCAGCCAGCCAGCCACCAGGGGCTTTGCCACACCCCCAGCAGCCCTCATGAACCCCTGGAGAAGCCCACACCACCCTTTCTCCACTTCTTATGTGATTTTTGGCAGCAGGGGGCTTGCTGGCCTTTTGACTGGAGAGCCCCAGGCGAGCGAGACCTGCTTGGGCTGGCTGGATCTTTAGCCAGCCGAAGCAGGCCTCACTTGCCCAGGGCTCTCCTTTCTTGCATCAGGTTGCTTTTGGCTGGTGGGGGGGGGGACAACATATGCTTGAGTTATGCTAATGAGCTCCACCACCTATTTTTCTACAAAATGACCCCTGCGAAGAATTATCCAGCAGAGGGTAACTGGAGGGAGGCAAGCACAGAACAGGGACTCACAGAGAAGCAATGGGCCGCTTCCTGACAGCAGGTCCTGGCATTTTACATCCTGATAGGATTGCCAAGTCCAATTCAAGAAATATCTGGGAACTTTGGGGATGGAGCCAGGAGACTTTGGGGGTGAAGTCAGGAGACATTGGGGGTGGAGCCATAAGCAAGGCTGTGACAAGCACAATTGAATTCCAAAGGGAGTTCTGGCCATCACATTTAAAGGGACTGCACACCTTTTAGATGTCTACATTAGAAATAATGAAGGATAGGAGTGCCTTCTTTTGGGGATCATAGAATTGGACCCCCTGGTCTAATCTTTTTGAAACTTGGGGAGCATTTTGAGGAGAGCCATCAGATTCTATGCTGGAAAATTCAGTGCCTCTACCTCAAAAAACAGTCCCTCCAGAGCCCCAGATACCCCCCCATATCAATTCTCCAGTATACCCTATGGCAGGTGTGGCCAATGGTAGCTTTCCAGATGTTTTTTGCCTACAACTCCCATCAGCCCCAGCCATGCTGGCTGGGGCTGATGGGAGTTGTAGGCAAAAAACATCTGGAGAGCTACCGTTGGCCACCCCTGCCCTATGGGAATCGAACTCCATAGGGAATAATGAAGTGCCCAGCAGACATTTTCCTCCCCCCCCCCCCGTTTCTGACGTCTCTGAAGCGGGGGAGGACCTGCCCCCACCTGGGGACTGACATCTCTGCTCTCGAATTGCTGAACTTTCAACTTCTTCAGAGTAACACACAGAGAAACCGAAGGTTCAAGTTTACCTTTCCCATGCAAAGGACCTCTGAAAAGATTGTGCAACTGATGGAGGGTTTGGGCTGCTTTCACAGCAACTGGGAGCAGCCACGTTGTTCTGCCTGCTCACCCCGCCCCCTTCAGCCTTAAAGATACAGACACACCATCCCAAGAGGAAACCTTTCCCAGTGGAGTCTGAAGCCTCCAGAGGTGGAAAGGCACATGGGGGCTGTGGAGGCGGGGCTTCCCCCAGCCAGCCAACTGACTGGGAGCAGGAAGGAAGAAGAAGATATTGGATTTATATCCCGCCCTCCACTCCGAAGAGTCTCAGAGCGGCTCACAATCTCCTTTACCTTCCTCCCCCACAACAGAAACCCTGTGAGGTAGATGAAGATATTGGATTTATATCCCGCCCTCCACTCCGAAGAGTCTCAGAGCGGCTCACAATCTCCTTTACCTTCCTCCCCCACAACAGAAACCCTGTGAGGTAGATGAAGATATTGGATTTATATCCCACCCTCCACTCCAAAGAGTCTCAGAGCGGCTCACAATCTCCTGTCCCTTCCTCCCCCACAACAGTCACCCTGTGAGGTGGGTGGGGCTGGAGAGGGCTCTCCCAGCAGCTGCCCTTTCAAGGACAACCTCTGCCAGAGCTATGGCTGACCCAAGGCCATGCTAGCAGATGCAAGTGGAGGAGTGAGGAATCAAACCCGGTTCTCCCAGATAAGAGTCCGCACACAACCACTACACCAAACTGGCTCTGGGAAAGCAGGAGGACCCCCGCTGGGACCTGGGGATTGGCAAGCCTATGTCCTGAGAGTGAACGCTAAAAGACTGAGGAGTGAATCACACAGAGGTTCGACAGGCAGCCTTCGCCGCGGGCAGTGAATTCTGCTGCATTTCAAGATATGGGAGTGTTTGAATGATCCGATCGCACCCAGTGCCGAGATGGGAATGATTCCCGTAGCAGAAGACGACTGGAACAAGTAAAGCCCAGGGCCACAAATCATACAGAGGCACTGAGTACATTGTTTCACAACTTGCCTAAATGAAGCACCCTGAGCTCATTTGCACAATTGCTGTTATTTTGGATAATTCAGCCCAGGGGAGGAAGTAAAGACACCACACAACACTGAAACTTCAGCTCAGCTCCACCCACCCACCCCAGCTCCAACCCACTGGAAATCTGACCTCGGGTGCCTAAGATTTCAGCAAGCCTATCTTTCTCCTCATCAGGACTAGAAACTTGGATAACCGTTTTTAAAAGTGAAAGCAGAGGTTCTCAGGAAGCTAAATTCAGCTCATCACCGTGCTTCTGTTCTATGCAATAACACCCGTACAACACACAATTCCCCAGGCTTTCAGATTTTGTTCTTATTCAGTCGCACAGCCGAGTCTGACTCTTTGCCACCCCATGGACCAAGTCACGCCAGGCCCTCCTGTCTTCCACCATCCTCCGAAGTCTGCTCAAATTCGTGTTTGTGACATCAGTAACGCTGTCCAGCCATCTCCTCTTTTGCCGTCCCCTTCTTCTTTGGCCTTCTGTCTTCCCCAGCATCAGGATCTTCTCCAGGGAGTGCTCCCTTCTCATTGGGTGGCCAAAGGATTGGCGCTTCAGCTTCAGCATCTGACCTTCCAGGGAGCAGTCTGGGTTGATTTCCCTTAGGACTGACTGATTGGATCTTCTTGCAGTCCAAGGGACTCTCAAGAGTCTTCTCCCGCACCACATCTCAAAAGCATCTCTTCTTCTGCGCTCAGCCTTCCTTATGCAGCTCTCACAGCCATACATGACTACTGGGAATACCGTCGCTTTAACTATATGGACTTTTGTTAGCAGGCTGATGTCTCTACTTTTTATTATACTGCAGCTCCCCGCAAAATAGGCAAGCAAAATAGGGTTGTCAATCCCCAGCTGGGGGCCGGGGAACCCCAGGTTTGGAGGCCCTTTCCTCACTTCGTGGTTATTAGAAAGTGGTGTATGGGGAGGGGGCTGAATGTCCACTGGGCACTCCATTATACCTATGGAAACTGGTCCCCGGAGAATCGATCCATGGGTATCTGGGGCTCGGGGAGCTGTTTTTTTGATGGAGAAGGACCAAAATTTGAGCATAGAATCTGGTGCCTCTCCTCAACCCCCTCCCCCAGTTTCAAAACGATTGGGCCAGGGGGTCCAATTCTATGAGCCCCCAAAGAAGGTGCCACTGTCCTTCATTATTTCCTCTTTTTAAAAATAATAATAATAATAATAATAATAATAATAATAATAATAGACCATGTTATAACAATAAAAACAAGATAATACAGTTAAAATACAATTCATAGGTTAAATATATTAAATAAAGAGTCTAAAACCAGCATAACTTAATAGTGCCACAATCTCAGTATGTACAAAGATGGCTTGATGTTACTACCAGGTTCTGTTTTGGAAAGCTAGTTGGAAGAGGGCGGTTTTGCAAGCCCTACAGAACTGATTGAGATCCCGTAGAGCCCGCACCTCCTCCGGCAGCTGGTTCCACCATTGGGGTGCCTGTATCGCGAAGGCCTGCTCTCTAGTTGTTTTTAATTTGGCCTCCTTTGGCCCAGGGATTTCCAGAAGATTTTGTGAACTAGATCACAGTGATCTCTGGGGAATATATGGGGAGAGGCGGTCCCTGAGGTAGGCAGGTCCTCCGCCATATAGGGCTTTAAAGGTAATAACCAGCACCTTGTAACAAACTCGGTGCACAATTGGCAGTCAGTAAAGTTCCCGCAGCCTAGGCCGTACATGTTCCCACCGAGTAGTCCCGTTAACAGTCTGGCTGCTGCATTCTGCACTAGTTGTAGTTTCTGAGTTCGGTACAGGGGCAGCCCCATGTAGAGGGCATTACAGTAGTCTAACCTCGAGGTGACCGTTGCATGGATCACTGTTGCCAGGTCGTGATGCTCAAGGAAGGGAGCCAACTGCCTCGCCCGTCTAAGATGAAAAAAGGCGGACTTGGCAGTGGTTGCCACCTGGGCCTCCATTGTTAGGGAGGACTCCAGTAGCACTCCCAAGCTCCTGACCCTGCGCACTGGTACCAGTGACGCACCGTCAAAATCTGGAAGGGAGATCCCATGCATAATCTTGTAAACCTTTATCATGTCACCCCTCAGTCAACATTTCTCCAAGCTAAAGAGCCCCATGTGTTTTAACCTTTTTTCATAGGGAAAGTGTTCCAACCCTTTAATCATTCAAGTTCCCCTTTTCTGGACTTTTTCCAATGCTATAATATCCTTTTTTTTGAGGTGCGGTGACCAGAATTGTACACAGTACTCCAAATGAGGCCGCACCATCGATTTATATGGGGGCATTATGATACTGGCTGATTTCTTTTCCTTCCTGCCGTAGCTGCGATTTCCAAAACATGTAACCTGTTGTTTTGGTGCACTGGTGACATCATAGCTAGTGCTTAATTTCTCAGCACGGTCCCTTTAAACGTGATGGCCAGAACTCCCTTTGGAGTTCTATCGTGCTTGTCACACCCTTGCTCCTGGCTCCACCCCCAAAGTCTCCTGGCTCTGCCCCCAAAGTCCCCAGCTGTTTCCTGAGTCAGACCTGGCAACCGTCTCCAGGGCCCTCTTTTTCTGCCACCTTCCCCTTATTCCGACACCGCTGGGAACCTCATAACTTGGAGATGGTAAATTACATAAGCCTGTAATAGGTTTATAAGGGCAGCCTGTTGTTTGCATCCTTATTGCTGTGTTCCACCCTGAACGCTTTGGCTATCAAATTGGCAGAAGGGAGAGTACATCATAAAACCTTTAAATGGAGCCTCGATGCCCAGTACAGCAAATAGTTTTAAATTTTCAATCGGCTGCAAAAGGAACGGCGTCTCTGGAGAACCAAAACAACATCTTTGATTGTTATTTAAACAGGATTTTCTTTTCCTTCCTGCCGTAGCTGTGATTTCCAAAGCACATAACCTGTTGTTTTGGTGCGCCGGTGATGTCATAGCTAGCGCTTAATTTCTCAGTGTGTTTTTTTTTTAAAAAAAAATCAGGGCACCACAGTCGTTTTTGAAAAACCAGCTTCCAGTCTAAAATATTTTTTTTTCTTAATGCCCAATGCATGGGGTCTCTTGATTTCGGGGACGCTTTTTGTGGCAGCGACAGGTAAATGCTTTCAGGATTATCTTTATCAGGGCTGGCATGGAGTCAGGGGGTGTGGCCTAATATGCAAATAAGCCGCCCTGAGCCTGTTAGGGCAGGGCGGGATATAAATTCGATTAAATAAATAAATAAGCAAAAAGTTCCTGCTAGCTTTTCCGAATCATCGTCTCAGAGAGGCTCACAATCTCCTTTATCTTCCTTTGTGAATTTCCTTTCTGAAAGACGCAGGAATACCGCATGCTCAAATGGCGTAGAGCAGGGGTGGCCAACGGTAGCTCTCCAGATGTTTTTTTTGCCTACAACTCCCATCAGCCCCAGCCAGCATGGCCAATGGCTGGGGCTGATGGGAGTTGTAGGCAAAAAAACATCTGGAGAGCTACCGTTGGCCATCCCTGGTGTAGAGGTAGCAGTCCTCCATCCAACAGGTGCGGCTACACGAGTCCAAGGTTCTGTTCGTGTTTCATCTGCCGCTTCCGTTGGCCGCCTGTATCTTTATCGGGAACCCGTGCTAAGGCAACAGCTCACTTGCAATAGCTTACATTCTTGTTTGCCTGAACGGTTCTCGATGCTGAATGGAAGACTGCTACCTCTACACCATTTGAACATACGGTATTCCTGCAGGACATATTACTCATCAATCAGAGCATTGAACATATCGCTTTGGAACTAGAGAAATAATAGCTGAGCTTTGAGCTCTGTTGAGCCACTTTGATTTCTGTTTGGTAATTGTTTTCGATTCGTTCCAATGGATTGGCTATATAAAGTACTGATGTGCATTTGTTTCAAAGCTTGTTAATTTCACAGCGTTTTCTTTCTAGTTTACCCAATCTGTACACTGTGGTTTCCTGTCTGATCCCACCTGGGGATTGGCGACCCTACCAATTTGTGTAAGTTACATCAGTAACACTGTCCAGCCATCTCCTCTTTTGCTGTTCCCTTCTTCTTCTGACCTCTGTCTTCCCCAGCATCAGGGTCTTCTCCAGGGAGTGCTCCCTTCTCGTTGGGTGGCCAAAGTATTTGAGCTTCAGCTTCAGCATCTGACCTTCCAGGGAACAGTCTGGGTTGATTTCCCTTTAAGACTGACTGATTGGATCTTCTTGCAGTCCAAGGGACTGTCAAGATTCTTCTCCAGCAGCTCGAAAGCATCTATTCTTCTGCGCTCAGCCTTCCATATAGTCCAGCTCTCACAGCCATACATTACCACCATTAGCCAAAAGGGGAATGAATGGTGCATAATGAGATCCATTCTACTGATGTGCTGGGTTTGCATAATATTGATCCATATGCTCTTGGTACATAAATTGGCTTCCTTAGGTGGAGGGACGTAATTCTTTGTGGGGGAGAAGATACTTGAGACGTTCTGTGGGAGGTGAAGACCACCCCAGTGGATATATTGAAATCTGTCAATACCGAAGCTGTTATTTCTCCACCCAAGGAAAACGAGCCAATCTGCCTGCATTCGGGTTCTGTTGTTCCCTACCTGCGGCTGTGATTCTTGAGAGCCCTAATGGAGTAATTAATTGGCTTCTCCATAAAGAGCCCACGTTACTCTCTCTGGGAACTTATTAATATGGTGAAGGTTGGTTTGTTTTTGGAAAATGAGCTCTAAAAAAAGAAAAGAAATCAGCTGCATAAAAAAGAATAATATCAGTGCTTTACAAGGAAAGCGGCCAATGTTGTAATTCCCCTGTATAGATCTATGGTGTGTTCAGATTTTTGGAATAAAATCATTTCAGAGAGCTCTGAGAGAGAGCAGATAAGAAGTGCTATATGGGTGAGGTTTGGCTTTCTAAACAGCTGGGGAAGTTGCTGAGAATTTCTGAGTTTGTGTGACTGTGTGATTACTGAAAATTCTGAGTTTGTGGTTGCTGGGGAACTGCTGTTTGTTTGGTTTGAGTGGGCTGAAGGTGATTGTTGCTGATTGATTAGGAGTGGCTGTGTTCCTGGGGCGGACTGAGGCCCCACCCTCTTTACATTATTAAGCTGCGCCTTGATAGAGGACTGGGGGCTGTGTAAGAACCAGGAACTCAGATCCCTATTTTCCTTGTGTTCCCAATAAGGTAAGTAGACCCTCCAGAAGGAGAGCCACATAAACAAACAGGATTTAAAAGGGGACTGTATATTTTAAAAAAGCTATCATGAAGGTAGAATGCCAGCGGGGGGGGGGGGGGCGGCTTTCCAGTGTTTTGCACTGAGTGTCACATGTATGACTATCTGCCCACAGGGCAGAAGTCTTGGGTGTGTGCTTGATGCAAGGAGCTCCTGGTCCTCAGGGAATGAGTTCATACCCTTGAGGCCAAGGTGACTGTCCTGGAGAAGCAGAGACAATCAGTTAGGCATGCGGAGAAGACTCTTGGGGACATATTAGATAAGCCCCACTCTAAACATGGCAGCCCCGTTGCCAGGAAGCATGAGGGTTGAGAGGGAACAGGGCACCGTGCTGAGGATAAGGGGAATGCACCCTGAGAAGGGACCTCTTCTTCAGTCAGTGAGCGGGTATCCTTTCGCACCAAGGAACCATCCCTGGGCAGGGGGGGGGGGGTCTTGGTAGTTGGTGATTCAATCCTTAGGCAAGTAGACAGCTGGAAGGCAAAACTGCGTACTGACTTGCCTGCCTGATGCGAAGATAGCGAACGTTTTGCGTGTTGTAGATAGGCAGATAGACAGTGCTGGGGAGGAGCCAGTGGTCGTGGTGCATGTGGGCACCAACGATGTGGGGAAATGCAGTCGTGAGGTCCTGGAGGAAAAATTTAGACTGCTAGGCGGGAGACTTAAGGCCAGGACCTCCAAGGTAGCCTTCTCAGAGTGCTACCTGTACCACGTGCAGGACTGGAGAGACAGGCACAAAGTAGAAGTCTTAATGTGTGGATGAGACAATGGTGTAAGGAGGAAGGGTTTAAGTTTGTTAGGCACTGGGATACTTTCTGGAACAAGCCGGAGCTGTACAAAAGAGACGGTCTCCACTTGTCCCCAGATGGAACCAGGCTGCTGGTGCTTAAAATCAAAAAGGTGGCAGAGCAGCTTTTAAACTAAATCTTGGGGGAGAGCCGACAGGAGATGAAATGTCTCTGGTTCGGGAGAACTCATCTCAAAGAGATGAAGGGTTAGCCGTTACTTTTCTACCAGGTAATGGATCAGAGTTGGCACATTGATGAACACAAGTTATTGAGGAAGACTCAGCATGGGTTTTGTAAGGGAAGATCTTGCCTCACTAACCTGTTACAGTTCTTTGAGGGGGTGAACAAACATGTGGACAAAGGAGACTCAATAGATGTTGTTTACCTTGACTTCCAGAAAGCTTTTGATAAAGTTCCTCATCAGAGGCTCCTTAGTAAGCTCGAGAGTCATGGAGTAAAAGGACAGGTGGATCAAAAACTGGCTAATGAATAGGAAGCAGAGAGTGAGTATAAATGGGCAGTCTTCGCATTGGAGGACGGTAAGCAGTGGGGTGCCGCAGGGCTCAGTACTGGGTCCCATGCTCTTTAACTTGTTCATTAATGATTTGGAGTTGGGAGTAATCAGTGAAGTGGCCAAGTTTGCAGATGACACTAAATTGTTCAGGGTGGTAAGAACCAGAGAGGATTGTGAGGCACTCCAAAGGGATCTGTTGAGGCTGGGTGAGTGGGCATCAATGTGGCAGATGAGGTTCAATGTGGCCAAGTGCAAAGTAATGCACATTGGGGCCAAAAATCCCAGCTACAAATACAAGTTGATGGGGTGTGAACTGGCAGAGACTGCCCAAGAGAGAGATCTTGGGGTCGTGGTAGATAACTCACTGAAAATGTCAAGGCAGTGTGCAGTTGCAATAAAAAAGGCCAGTGCCATGCAGGGAATTATTAGGAAGGGAATTGAAAACAAATCAGCCAGTATCATAATGCCCTTGTATAAATCGATGGTGCGGTCTCATTTGGAATACTGTGTGCAATTCTGGTCACCGCACCTCAAAAAGGATATTATAGCATTGGAAAAAGTGCAGAAAAGGGCAACTAGAATGATTAAAGGTTTGGAACACTTTCCCTACGAAGAAAGGTTAAAATGCTTGGGCTCTTTAGCTTGGAGAAAGATCATCTGTGGGGTGACATGATAGAGGTTTACAAGATTATGAATGGGATGGAGAAAGTAGAGAAAGAAGTACTTTTCTCCCTTTCTCACAATACAAGAACTCGTGGGCATTCAATGAAATTGCTGAGCAGTCGGGTTAGAATGGATAAAAGGAGGTACTTCTTCACCCAAAGGGTGATTAACATGTGGAATACCAGGAGGTGGTAGAAGCTACAAGCATAGCCAGCTTCAAGAGGGGGTTAGATAAAAATATGGAGCAGAGGTCCATCAGTGGCTATTAGCCACAGTGTGTGTGTGTGTGTGTGTGTGTAAATTTTTTGGCCACTGTGTGACACAGTGTTGGGCTGGATGGGCCATTGGCCTGATCCAACCTGGCTTCTCTTATGTTCTTATTATATGTTATAAAATAGTATGAGATATTCCTTTAACAGTCTTTGAACAAAATTCTTTGTCCTGAGCAACTTGTAAATTTCACTGAAATTGACTTTTTTGTAGAAAGGGGTCTCCCTGGCTTCCCAAATCTTAAGAGTCAGCAACATTCTCACAGCGGGTTTGAACAGCGGAACCCAGAAAGGGGGGGGAAAGGGGGGGGAGTACAAAAGAGCACAATAAAATTCAGATTATTTTGGAGCTCTGCTCCTGTGAGCTCCTGAATGAAATGAGGCCTGCCATGTACAGTTCTGGCCACCGCACCTCAAAAAGAACTTTCCAGAACTGGAAAAAGTGAAGAGGTGGGCAACTGAGATGCTGAAGGAGTTGTATGAGGAAAAAGTCCCAGGGCTTTTCTTGAAGCAGGAAACTTCTTTACCCCTGATGGAGCCAGTCCTCCTGGAGCTTACCGTAGGCCATGTAAGAAGAGCCCTGTAAGGAATTCTAGCAAGACCTCCTTTGCATATTAGGCCACTCCTCCCTGATGTAGCCAGTCCTCCTGGAGCTTACCGTAGGCCATGTAAGAAGAGCCCTGTAAGGAATTCTAGCAAGACCTCCTTTGCATATTAGGCCACTCCTCCCTGATGGAGCCAGTCCTCCTGGAGCTTACCGTAGGCCATGTAAGAAGAGCCTTGCAAGCTCTTGGAGGATTGGCTACATAAGAGCGGTGTGGCCTAATGGGCAAATGAGTTCCTGCTACCAAAAAAAGCCCTGAACGAGACTATTAAGGGGGGGACATGATAGAAGACTGTAAAATTGCGCATGGGGTGGAGATGGAGATGGAGTTGACGGGCAGTAGGTTCAGGATGGACAAAAGGAAAGACTACTTTACACAGAGAGTGATTAAAATGTGGACTTTGCCGGCAGGAGAGCCAGTTTGGTGTAGTGGTTAAGTGTGCAGACTCTTATCTGGGAGAACCGGGTTGGATTCCCCACTCCTCCACTTGCAGCTGCTGGAATGGCCTTGGGTCAGCCAGAGCTCTGGCAGAGGTTGTCCTTGAAAGGGCAGCTGCTGTGAGAGCCCTCTCCAGCCCCACCCACCTCACAGGGTGTCTGTTGTGGGGGAGGAAGGGAAAGGAGATTGTGAGCCGCTCTGAGACTCTTCGGAGCGGCGGGTGGGATATAAATCCAATATCTTCATCTACCTCACAGGGTGTCTGTTGTGGGGGAGGAAGGGAAAGGAGATTGTGAGCCGCTCTGAGACTGTTCGGAGTGGAGGGCGGGATATAAATCCAATATCTTCATCTACCTCACAGGGCGTCTGTTGTGGGGGAGGAAGGGAAAGGAGATTGTGAGCCGCTCTGAGACTCTTCAGAGTGGAGGGCGGGATATAAATCCAATATCTTCATCTACCTCACAGGGTGTCTGTTGTGGGGGAGGAAGGGAAAGGAGATTGTGAGCCACTCTGAGACTCTTTGAAGTGGAGGGCGGGATATAAATCCAATATCTTCATCTACCTCACAGGGCGTCTGTTGTGGGGGAGGAAGGGAAAGGAGATTGTGAGCCGCTCTGAGACTCTTCGGAGTGGAGGGCGGGATATAAATCCAATATCTTCATCTACCTCACAGGGTGTCTGTTGTGGGGGAGGAAGATAAAGGAGATTGTGAGCCGCTCTGAGACTCTTCGGAGTGGAGGGCAGGATATAAATCCAATATCTTCATCTACCTCACAGGGTGTCTGTTGTGGGGGAGGAAGGGAAAGGAGATTGTGAGCCGCTCTGAGACTCTTCGGAGTGGAGGGCGGGATACAAATCCAATATCTTCTTCTTCATGGTGCCCACAGGGGATCAATTAGATTCATGAAGGACGGTCTATCAATGGCTTCTTCTAGCCATGGCTACTGGGGGGGGTGAACCTCCAGATTCAGAGGCACTAATCCTCTAGATCTCAGAGGCAGGAATCAACATCAGGGAAAGCTAAAGGCTGCCAGCCTCCCGGTGGGGCCTGGAGACCTCCTGCTTTTACAACTAATCTCCAGCTGGCAGAGATCGGCTCTCCTGGAGAAAACGGCTGCTTGGAAGGGTGGAGTCTGTAGCATTGGAGCCTGCTGAGGCCCCTTCCCTCCCCAAGCCCCGCCCTCTCCCGGAGCCATCCCCAAAGTCTTCAGGTATTTTCCGATACGGACCTAGAAACCCTAGTTTCCCCCCTTTTGTTTTTTTGCAGGCACACATATTCCCTCCAATCGAAGGCTACGACGATCAAACAGAGAGATGGGTGGAAACATTCCCAAGGTGGTTTTTGAAGATAAAAATTGCCCCCCTTTGAAGAGGTCAGCCTAGCTGGGCTGGATCTTTGCGACAGAGTTTTGGACAGCAAAGGAAGCTGAAGCAAAACACGTTTAAAAAAAAAAAAACGTACTGCGCTTCTCTAACAGATCTGCACATGAAACAGCTCTGATAAAATTCTCCAGTGTAATAATTAAAGCATAAACAGGAGCGGATAAAAAGTTGATGGGGGGGGGGTAGGGAGAAGTCTCTCTCAGTTCTTAAAAAGGGGGACGTGGGGGGCAGATCGCTTCCTGCCACCCTCCCCTCAATGCATGCGTGAGCGGAATCAAATATTGATTTCCCCTTAGTTTAAAAAAAAGTCTACCCTCAATCAAACCTGTCTGTCTTAATGATGCCCTCCCAACACCCCCTCTCCCCCCCCCAAAAAAAGTCTCCAAGCCTTTTCATTTCTGCCTGTAAGCAAATCTCCAGATACCCTCAAAGGATTTTTGTGTTTCTTTTCCTCTCCTTCTCGAACTTTCAACCAAACAGACGCAAATTTGCAAGCTTCAGTAAAAGACATATATTATAGCAGGTCCTTTCCCTCTGTCCGGTTGCTTCCATGTCCTTTTTTCTCGCCCTGAGGGAGGAAGAGAGAAAGAAACATAGTGCTGGATCAGACTAGTGGTCCATCTAGTCCAGCATCCTATCTCGTGCAGTGGCAAAACAGTTCTTCTGGAGGGCTAACAACAGGGCAAAGAGGCCAAGGCCTTCAGAAGAACATCAGAAGAGCCCTGCTGCAACAGACCAGTGAGGGTCCATCTAGTCCAGCATCCTGCCTCACACAGTGGCCAGCCACTTCCCAACAGCAGGGCAGAGAGGCTGAGGCCTTCCCATGAGAAGAACATCAGAAGAGCCCTGCTGGATCAGACCAGTGAGGGTCCATCTACTCCAGCCTCCTGCCTCACACAGGGGCCAACCAGTTCCTCTGGAGGGCCAACAACAGGGCAGAGAGGCCGAGGCTTTTCCTGATAAGAACCTCGGAAGAGCCCTGCTGGATCAGACCAGGGAGGGTCCCTCTAGTCCAGCCTCCTGTCTCACACAGTGGCCAACCAGTTCCTCTGGAGGTCCAAAAACAGGACATAGAGGCCAAGGCCTTCCCCTCAGAAGAACATCAGAAGAGCCCTGCTGGATCAGACCAGAGAGCGTCCATCTAGTCCAGTCTCCTGTCTCACACAGTGGCCAACCAGTTCCTCTGGAGGTCCAAAAATAGGACATAGAGGCCAAGGCCTTCCCCTCAGAAGAACATCAGAAGAGCCCTGCTGGATCAGACCAGAGAGCGTCCATCTAGTCCAGCCTCCTGTCTCACACAGTGGCCAACCGGTTCCTCTGGAGGGCCAACAACAGGGCAGAGAGGCCGAGGCCTTCCCCTGAGAAGAACCTCACAGGAGCCCTGCTGGATCAGACCAGGGATGGTCCATCTAGTCTAGCCTCCTTTCTCCCACAGTGGCCAACTGGTTCCTCTGGAGGGTCAACAACAGGGCAGAATAGGGCTGCCAAGTTCCCCTGCCCAGAAGGTTCCCAACCCGCCGGCGCACATTGGGCCGGCAGGGGGAACCTCCCCCAATGTCGTTGACGCAATGACATCACCCAGAAGTGACATCATTGCGGCAGTGGCATGTGGCGGCCGCTCTAGGCGTTCTGGGCAAAACGCTATGGTTTTCTCACGTGCTCTAGCCATTTGGGAGGGGAAACTCTATGGTACAAAACCATTTCTAGATGCAGAGAGAAAGACGGGATATAAATCTGCAGTCTTCTTCTTCTTCTTCTTCTTCTTCTTCTTCTTCTTCTTCTTCTTCTTCTTCTTCTTCTTCTTCTTCTTTTCTCATTGGGAAGGGACCCCAAGTCCCCTAATCATCTTAGCTGCCCCCCTCTGAATTTTTTCCAGTTCGGCAAACAGATAAATCATGTAAAAGCAACAAAGGAATCAGGAATGAAAGACATATCAACAACGTCTCTGTCCCGCCCCCCCCCCCCGCCACTCCCCACAGAAGTGAAAAAAAAAAATGGCAAGTTTGTGCATCGCTGCGGAGGGTTAGATAGATACACAGCCTCAAAGTCGCCAGTAGACAGCAAATAACCAATTTGCAGTTTTAATGAGGGGGGAATTTGGTGGAATGGCCCACAATAGAAACTAACACTTGCATGGGCACAAATCAATAAGCATTTTTCTTTTTTTAAAAAAAGAAGCTTTCAGTGTGAGATAATTGGGAGAGAGATGCGAGCGTTCGTAATGAAGGCGGAAAAGGGGTTATGGAGGGTTTCTAAGCAAATTTACGGTGCACGCTGTCTCCATTAAGGGACAAAGCAGGTAACTCAGCGATCTCTGGATTTCTTTGTTTCGTCCCAACATTTCTCACTGACGATATCTGCCCATCACCCCCTTATTTGTGTGCCCGGTGCGTTGTGGAGAGGCGCCAGCAGCAGAAATCTGCGATGCTTCAAACGCACAAACTTTTGAAAGGAGCCTACTCACACTGATTTATAAACCTTCTTATGTTCACATGATGCTTTCTCGAGTGTTCAGAGCCGTCTGTGGCCAAGCCTTTACAACAACCCTGTAAGGCATGCTGCGGAGCTCAGTGAGACCGACTGTGCTGTCCCCTCTGGGTGAGTTCCTGGCAAGATAATTTTTTTTGTCCGTACCACTGTATTGGTTAAGAAATTATAGAAGATACACATTTTGGATTTTACGGGATACTTTTTTCTACATGGAGTGAGAGTGTCGTTATTCTACGGTTCCGTTTACCTTCGTGGCCCCAGTCTCTGCTGACGTCGTCCTGAGCTGAGACAGAATGATTACCGAAAGACAGAATGATTACACCTGGAACTTTAATGTTTGGAACCGACTCTCCACATAGGAGCCCCCCCCCCCCGGGTGCTGCAGTCAGATAACACCAGCAGTCCCCAACCTTTTTGGCATAAGGGACCGGTTTTGTGGAAGACAATTTCTCCACGGACTGGGGTGGGGTGGGGGATGGTTTTGGGATGATACAATTGTGCACTTTATTTCTATTAGTTTGGTGTGGCGGTTAGGTGTGCGGACTCTTATCTAGGAGAACCGGGTTTGATTCCCCACTCCTCCACTTGCGGCTGCTGGAATGGCCTTGGGTCAGTCATCGCTCTCGCAGAGTTGTCCTTGAAAGGGCAGCTTCTGGGAGAGCTCTCTCAGCCCCACCCACCTCACAGGGTGTCTGTTGTGGGAGAGGAAGATCAAGGAGATTGTGAGCCACTCTGAGATTCTGAAATTCAGAGTGGAGGGCAGGATATAAACCCAATGTATTATTATTATTACTACTATTACTACTGCAATGAGCCCCATGGCGCAGAGTGGTAAAGCTGCAGTACTGCAGTCAGAACCCTCTGCTCATGACCTGAGTTCGATCCCAGCGAAAGCTGGATTCAGGTAGCCGGCTCCAGGTTGACTCAACCTTCCATTCCAGTGGAACAGGCTTACTCCTTGGGAGGCTCTCCTTCCTCGGAGGTTTTCCAACAGAGGCTAGATGGCCATCTGACAGCAATGAAGATCCTGTGAATTTAGGGGAAAATGTTTGTGAGTTTAGAGCAGTTCCTCAGTGGAACAGGCTTCCTCGGGAGGTGGTGGGCTCTCCTTCCTCGGAGGTTTTTCAACAGAGGCTAGATGGCCATCTGACAGCAATGAAGATCCTGTGAATTTAGTGGGAGATGTTTGTGAGTTTCCTGTATTGTGCAGGGGGTTGGACAAGACGACCCTAGAGGTCCCTTCCAACTCTAAGATTCTATGATCAAGGTGCTCAACCTCTGTTGAAAGCTTCCAGCCGACACGATGTTGTGCGGTTAGTTGCACTGATTACTGCTCTCAAATCTGATCGACATGTCTGTGTTATGATGTTTTGTAGTGATTCATTTTTATGTTGTTTTTAATGTAAGCCACCCTGAGCCCGCTTGTGGGATGGGCAAGGTATAAATGGGAAAAATTAAAATAAATTAAATGAGCAACCAAGTGAGGGACATGGATGTAGGAAGGTACCCCTGACCCCAGCTGATGGAAAAGATGAGCTTTCCGATTCATTCTGCCTAAACTGGTTCCCAATGGGAGGGAGTCCATCAGAGAGATGGCAACTCGGTTTCCCAAGATCCCTTGCGGGTGGTGGTTCTCCTGGTTTTGGGGCCCCCAACCCGCCAGCAGGAAGCTGGGGGAATCCTCGCTCCCCAAAGAGCCCCATCGTGCACGGTGGAGCGTGGTGCAATGCTGTCACCCAGAAGTGACGTATCACGCCGGGCACATTGTGCAGGGGGCACTTTAGGGATTCAGGGAAGACTCTATGGTTTCACGTGGGGATGCTCTAGCAATTGGGAAGAAACCCTCCACGATGACACCCTGCTGGTTGCTTGGCAGACCAGTTCTTGGACCACCGCGAGGAGTTCCCTTCCCCAACATTATCCCACTAATTCCCTTTCACCAATAGGGCTTACTCTTTGCTGCCGCCAGCAGGCTGTTAATAGAACTGCAGACTGATGGCCTGCAGTCAGAGCCCTGCAGACAGCCAACATGGAGGCGGGGGTATCATTCTAGAAATTTCTCCGGTTAGCAGTAGTCCCAACTTTCCCTACTTTTCTCTTATACTTTGGTAAGTGTTAGCCAAAGGATGAGGCTCTTCCCACGGTTTCAAAGACCAAATAACTCTAATTTCAGGGGGGAAAGAAAGAAATGTTTATCTTTATGAAGATAACTGTGGGATACAAGAAGTCCATGTGTACAGTCGAACACCAGAAGACTAGAGTGCCTGAGAATAAATCCGATGAAAATGGAATAATTGCAACCATCTTCCCCTGCGATGAAAATCTATCTGTATGAGATTAGAGAGGCAGACAAAAAATATCTCAGTGGTTCCAGATTTATCATTCAGGCTCTGTTCACCTCAGTTTTACCTTCATGCTCCAGAGGGCTGGTCGTCTGCTTCAGGCCGCTTGTCTGTATGTGTCTCTTTTACAGTCCGGAAGAAGAAGAAGATAGTATTGGATTTATATCCCGCCCTATACTCTGAATCTCAGAGTCTCAGAGTGGTCACAATCTCCTTTACCTCCCCGCTTCACACACACAACAGACACCATGTGAGGTAGGTGGGGCTGAGAAAGCTCTCACAGCAACTGCCCTTTCAAGAACAGTCTCAGAGTGGCCTACAATCTCCTTTCCCTTCCTCCCCCACAACAGACACCCTGTGAGGCAGGTGGGGCTGAGAGGGCTCTCCCAGAAGCTACCCTTTCAAGGACAGAGTCTCAGAGTGGCCTACAATCTCCTTTCGCTTCCTCCCCCACAACAGACACTCTGTGAGGCGGGTGGGGCTGAGAGAGCTCTTCCGGAAGCTGCCCTTTCAAGTACAGAGTCTCAGAGCAGCCTACAATCTCCTTTCTCTTCTTCCCCCACAACAGACACCCTGTGAGGCAGGTGGGGCTGAGAGGGCTCTCCCAGAAGCTACCCTTTCAAAGAAAGAGTCTCTGACTGGCCTACAATCTCCTTTCCCTTCCTCCCCCACAACAGACACTCTGTGAGGCAGGTGAGGCTGAGAGAGCTCTCCCGGAAGCTGCCCTTTCAAGAACAGAGTCTCAGAGCGGCCTACAATCTCCTTTCCCTTCCTCCCCCACAACAGACACCCTGTGAGGTGGGTGGGGCTGAGAGAGCTCTCCTGGAAGCTGCCCTTTCAAGTATAGAGTCTCAGAGCGGCCTACAATCTCCTTTCTCTTCTTTCCCCACAACAGACACCCTGTGAGGCAGGTGGGGCTGAGAGGGCTCTCCCAGAAGCTACCCTTTCAAGGACAGAGGCTCAGAGCGGCCTACAATCTCCTTTCTCTTCTTCCCCCACAACAGACACCCTGTGAAGCAGGTGGGGCTGAGTGAGCTCTCCCAGAAGCTGCCCTTTCAAGAACAGAGTCTCAGAGAGGCCTACAATCTCCTTTCCCTTCCTCCCCCACAACAGACACCCTGTGAGGCATTTGGGGCTGAGGGAGCTCTCCTAGAAGCTGCCCTTTCAAAGACAGCTCCTACGAGAGCTATGGCTGACCCAAGGCCATTCTAGCAGGTGCAAGTGGAGAAGTGGGGAATCAGACCCAGTTCTCCCAGATAAGAGCCCAAGCACTTAACCACCACACCAAACTGGTACCTAAAGGCTCTGTCACATCTCTGTCCTTCTTCAATAATGGCTGTTTCCTTAAAGGCAGTCTGAGCTTAACCTCTGAGCATTCTCAGAGAGTAAACCCAACATGAGAGGCTTGGACCACACTCGACTCACAGGGGATGTGAATCCATAGAAATGTGGATTGGCATAGCTGAGCAGGGTACTGGAGTGGAGAACAGTGGCTCAAAGCCTCGTGGCCAGCTGAGAGACAGGACTTCTTTTGTAGAAAAAGCCCAGCAGGAACTTTTTTGCATATTAGGCCACACCCCCCGGCGTCACCATTGTTTCACACATGGCTTTTTTGCAGAAAAAGCCCAGCAGGAACTCTTTTGCATATTAGGCCCCACCCCCTGGTGCCAAGTCAGCTGGAGCTGCATTCCTGTGCGTTCCGGCTCAAAAAAGCTCTGCTTAGAGATCTCCCAGGATTAGAACTCATCTCCAGACTGCAGAGATCAGCTCCTGTGAAGAAAATGGCTGCTTTGGAAGGTTGATTCTATGGTGTTATACCCTGCTGAGGTCCCTTCCCTCACCGAACCCCATTGTCTCCACACTCCATCTCCCAAATCTCTGGGAACTTCTCAACCAGGAGTTCGCAACCCTATGAGATGGAGGTGGGGTCTTGGCCTCTAGGTACCTCAGGCATCAGATGTGGGAGGGAGTGCTCACCCAGGTCCTCCTAGCCACAGCTTCATGGTAGGGTTGCCAAGTCCCATTCAAGAAATATCTGGGGTCTTTGGGGGTGGAGCCAGAAGACTTTGGGGTGGAGCCAGGAGACACTGGGGGCGGAGCCAGAAGCAAGGTCGTGACAAGGTCTCATGTATGTCTGATCCAGCCCTCATAATTAATGAGTTTGACATAATTAATGAGTTTGATGTGCTGGCTAAAAAGGCAAATGCAATTTTGAGCTGTATCCACAGAAGTCTAGTGTCCAGATCACGTGATGTGATGGTATCACTTTACTCTGCTCTGGTAAGACCTCACCTGGAGTCTTGTGTTCAGTTTTGGGCACCACATTTTAAGAAGGATACAGACAAAGTGGAAGGGGTCCAGAGGAGGGCGCCGAAGATGGTGAGGGGTCTGGAGACCAAGTCCTATGAGGAAAGGTTGAAGGAGCTGGGGATATTTAGCCTGGAGAGGAGGCGGCTGAGAGATGATAGGATCTCCATCTTCAGGTACTTGAAGGGCTGTCCTATAGAGGATGGTGTGGAATTGTTTTCTGTGGCCCCAAAAGGTAGGACCAGAACCAATGGGTTGAAATTAAATCAAAAGAGTTTCTGGCTCAACATTAGGAAGAACTTCCAGACTTAGAGCGGTCCCTCAGTGGAACAGGCTTCCTCCTCGGGAGGTGGTGGGCTCTCCTTTCTTGGAGGTTTTGAAGCAGAGGCTGGATGGCCATCTGACAGCAATGAGGATTCTGTGAATTTAGGGGGAGGTTTTTGTGAGTTTCCTGCATTATGTGGGGGGGTGGGTGGGTGGGTTATCCCTTCCAACTCTATGACTCTATGACCCCTACCTTATGGAGTCCAATTCGCGTAGGGTATAATGGAGAATTGATCTGCAGGTATCTGGGGCTCTGGAGGGACTGGGTTTTTTTTTAGTTAGAGGCACCAAATTTGCAGCATAGCATCCAGTGCCTCTCCTCAAAACACCCTCTAAGTCTCAAAAGGATTGGACTAGGGGGTCCAATTCTGTGAGCCCCCCAAAGAAAGTGCCTGTTTCATTACCTACGCTACTTAGTTCCTATTTCTCAAGATGTTTCATAAATGCCTAAGATTGGTTGATTGATGTTACGTATTGTCCAAGGTGGATTACACTGAGCGCATCAATACCATCAATAGGATGGGGCATTCAATAAACAGTGAAATAGGATTCGGGTTGGAGACTAACCAGAATGTCTTCTTTGGAAACCCTAGGCTGGCACCTGCAAAAAGCTCTAAGAGGAGCAAAGATGTCGTGGTGGAGCATAAGGGGAGAGGCGTTCTCGCAGCAATGAGCATCCCTAACTGGTGGACGCGTAGCGCACAGGGCCGCAGCAATGTGAAAGCAAGGAAGAGACAAGACAAGTTGCCGCAGTGGAAACTGTATTTCGCACAAAGATCTCTATGCATTCCACAAGCAGCTTCATCTAGGGTTGCCAAGTCTAATTCAGAAAATATTTGGGGGTGGAGCCAGGAGACTTTGGGGCGGAGCCAGACTTTCCGATTCCCAAAACAAATACATAAAAACCCAGCAGTGCAGTTCACCTGAATAGTCATAATTTCCTCATTCCCCAATAGCTGCAATTCTAGTAAAGGAAAGTGAATACACACAAAGCGGCCAAAATACACAGAGTTTGCAAGCTCACATTTCACTGGGGCTTTACTCACAGGAACTGCTGTTGGGTTCCTATACAAAGTCTCTGAAAACGATGCAAAAACAAGCACAGAGACACACCCTCTTACTGTCTCTACAAAGACTTCTGAAAAGTACAGGGGCTGCTCTCTCTCTCTCACTCACTCACTCACACACGCTTAACTGTCTCTGGTTCCTCCACAAGAGGTCTGAAAAGTACATGGGGTAGGCTGCTCTCTCTCTGTCACACACACACACACACAACCACCCATTTACTTGCTCTGAAACGAAAGCACAACAAACAGAGGAGCTGTGCTCTGAAGAGGTCTGCTGCTGACCCTTCCCCATGAAGTACTTCCTGCTTAACTTTAAAGGCGCACACACACATTTTAAAACGGGACCTGTTTGCAGGTTTCTAAACCTGCCGGAGCTCTAGAAGTACATGGTGGCTGTGGGGGGAAGCCTGTAAAACTGGGGGATCCCCCACTGGGACCTGGGGACTGGGAAGCCTAGCTTCATTGGATAAAGGGTTGCCAATCCCCAGGTGGATAACAACTGAAATAAATCACTGTGTTACTTTCATATTGCCAAGAATTGCTCCACAATTTCTTATATCCTGTTCATGTATTCTTCACCAAAATTCTTACAAATGTCTATGAGTGCAGCACAACTCAAAATACAAATTAATTTCCAATTGCTGTAATGGTACCCAAGTCCACTGTCTGTGTCCTTTTGTCGATAGACGTGTGCAGTACCAATAAATGTGCTACTTCTTGCTTGGGTAGCAGTCCGAAATCCAACAGGTCAGGCCCTTGGTTCAGTCCGTGTTTCATTCACTCTTCTACTGGCCGCTTTGCTTATGTTCTGGAACCCATGCTTAAGGCAAAAGCTCACATGACATGTTATGTCTCTTCAGAACCATTCGTGCAAACTGAAGAGACACAATATGTCATGTGAGCTTTTGCCTTAAGCACGGGTTCCAGAACGTAAGAAAAGCGGCCAGAAGGGTGAATGAAACACGGACTCAACCCGGCTTCAAGGTCATCAGAAAGCGGGGGTGGGGGGGGGAGGGAAATGTCTGCTGGGCACTCCGTTATTCCCTATGGAGGCCGGTTCCCCTAGGGTATAATGGAGAATTGATCTGTGGTTATCTGGGGGTGGGCTATTTGTTTAGGTAGAAGCAACACATTTTCAGCATAGCATCCAATGCCTCTCCTCAAAATGCCCTCCAAGTTTCAAAAAGTTTGGACCAGGGGGTCCAATTCTATGAGCCCCCAAAGAAGGTGCCCCTACCCTTCATTATTTCCAATGGAGGGAAGGCTATTTAAAAAGCGTGCAGTCCCTTTAAATGAGATGGCCGGAACTCCCTTTGGAGTTCAATGATCCTTGTCACGCCCTTGCTCCTGGCTCCGCCTCCAAAGTCTCCTGGCTCCACTCCCAAAGTCCCCAGATATTTCTTGAATTGGACTTGGTAACCCTAATCGGATATCTGTATGGTAACCACCTTTGAGAGCATTCCCCACTTTATCCTGCCTTCTCTTCACTTGCTTCATAGTCAAGGTACCTTTCTTTCGCTCGGATTGAAGCAAGAAGCCCGCGTCATTCGAAATGCCTGCCTTTCGGGGAAAGTAAACAAAATGGCTACCTTCTGTCTCTCAGAAGGAGAGAGCATTCTGAGGATGAAGGAGGGGCGGACAGAGCACACACAGAGATGCAATGGACAGATCTTCCTGCAACAGGAACGGTTGGACGGTCCAATCAAACCTGATGCAGGGATAGCCTCAGAAGATCTGAGAAGCGAAGCAGGGTCGACTGTGGTTGGATCGGGAGGCTTCCTTGAAATACCCAGTCGGGAGGGCAGGGGCAGGCTTTATTCAGCCACCTCTCTGAATATCCTCGAGGCCACCAGTAGGGGTCAGTCAGCAGAGGTCACGACTTCCAAGTGCACACACACATACCTAAAATATAAAAAATACAAAAAAAACCCCGAAACCCGAATGCAGGGAGACAAAGACTCAGCCCTCTCCCTGCGGAGGCTGACTGTACAGCCGGAAAAGCAAAGCACACAGAGACACGCTGGGCACCCTCCTCTATTTAATTTATTTGCACACAGTTTGGGGATTAGTGGGTTTCTGGCTACCCTCCAGCCCTCTAATCCTGTTCTCAGCTTTGCTTTCACACTAAGCACTTGGTAATCCTCTTTCCCCTCTGCTTTTCTCTCCTTAGCTCTCTTCCTGTCTACAGAGACAAAAGAGAACTCTCTGGCTTCCTCTTTCGCCTTGTGTGACTTGAACTTGAAAACCTTTCTTATCATGCTATTCCCTGTTTCTTGTCTTCCTCAACTAGGGTTGCCTGATCTCCCCCAGCCACCAGCAAGGAATGGGTTGGGGCAGACCCGGTTTGGTGTAGTAGTTAAATGCACGGACACTTATCTGGGAGAACCATGTTTGATTCCCCACTCCTCCACGTGCACCTGCTGGAATGGCCTTGGGTCAGCCATAGTTCTGGCAGAGTTGTCCTTGAAAGGGCAGCTTCTGGGAGAGCTCTCTCAGTCCCACCTGCCTCACAGTGTCTGCTGTGGGGGAGGAAGGGAAAGGAGATTGTAGGCTGCTCTGAGACTCTGTCCTGGAAAGGGCAGCTTTTGGGAGAGCCCTCTCAGCCCCACCCGCCTCACACGGTGTCTCTTGTGGGGGAGGAAGGGAAAGGAGATTGTAGGCTGCTCTGAGACTCTGTCCTTGAAAGGGCAGCTTCTGGGAGAGCTCTCTCAGCCCCACCTGCCTCACAGGGTGTCTGTTGTGGGAGAGGAAGGGAAAGGAGATTGTAGGCCGCTCTGAGACTCTGTCCTTGAAAGGGCAGCTTCTGGGAGAGCTCTCTCAGCCCCACCCACCTCACAGGGTGTCTGTTGAGGGGAAGGAAGGGAAAGGAGTTTTTAGGCCGCTCTGAGACTCTGTCATTTCATTTCATTCATTTCATTTTATTCAATTTATATCCTGCCCTACCCCACCGAAGCGGGCTCAGGGCGGCTCACAACACAGAGGGTTCTAACAATAAAATTCTAATTTTAAATACAATAACAGTTTACATCATTAACACATTAAAAAACATTAAAATCAGTACTTCAGTCCAACAATATACTATCTATGACTTCCTTTGATGTTTTGATAGTTTTAGTGCCGGTCAGTTATAGGCCAACCGGAAGAGGACTGTCTTACAGGCCCTGCGGAATTGTCCAATATCCCGCAGGGCCCTGACCTCTTCCGGTAACTGGTTCCACCAGCAAGGGGCTGTTATGGAGAAGGCCCTGTCCCTGGTTGACTTCAGCCGGGCCTCCTTTGGTCCGGGGATTACAAGCAGATTTTGGGAGCCTGATCGCAGTACTCTGTGGGGGACATATGGGAAGAGACGGTCCCTAAGGTAGGCAGGTCCTAGACCATATAGGGCTTTAAAGGTAATAACCAGCACCTTGTACCAGACTCGGTATATTATCGGCAGCCAGTGCAGTCCCCGGAGGCCCGGCTGAATGTGCTCCCGTCTAGGGAGCCCTAATAGCAGCCGGGCAGCGGCGTTCTGCACTAGCTGCAACTTCCGGGTTCGGCACAGGGGCAGCCCCATGTAGAGGGCATTACAGTCCTTGAAAGGGCAGCTGCTGTGAGAGCTCTTTCAGCCCCACCCACCTCACAGGGTATCTGTTGTGGAGGAGGAAGATAAGGGAGATTGTAGGCCACTCTGAGACTCCGAGATTCGTTGTGGAGGGCGGGGTATAATTCCAATATAATCTTCTTCTAATACAAGTTGGGAAACTCCTGAAGATTTGGGGATGGCACCTGGGGAGAAGAAGGATCTTAGTGGGGAACAAGGCCATCGAATCCACTCTCAAAAGTGGGGGTCATTTTATAGAAAAATAGGTGGTAGAGCTCATTAGCATATGCTGCCCTCCGCTCCCCCCGCCAAAAGCAACCTGATGCAAGAAAAGAGAGCCCTGGGCGAACGAGGCCTGCTTGGGCTGGCTAGAGATCCAGACAGCCCAAGCAGACGTCACTTGCCTGGGGCTCTCCTTTCTCCAGTCAAAAGGCCAGCAAGCCACCCGCTGCCCAAAATCACATAAGAAGTGGAGAAAGGGTGTTGTGGGCTTCTCCAGGGGTTAAAGAGGGCTGCTGGAGGTGTGCCAAAGCCCGATGGCTGGCTGGCTGCCCGCTCTCCTAATCCAGGGATTGTTATGCAGTTGCACCTCCTATTCAATGGACAAAGTAGGTGGGGAGGAGGAGGGGGAACCCTCAGAAAGGTTCTGGAGCTGTGCTCCTGTGAGTTCCTGCTGAATCTGAGGCCTGCTCCAAAGTATCCATTTTTGCTAAAGGAACTGATCTCTGTAGTCTGAATACGAGCTATAAACCCAGGGGAACCCCAAGTCCAGGGCTTCTTTTGTAGCAGGAACTCCTTTGCATATTAGGCCACACCACTCTGATGTAGCCAATCCTCCTGGAGCTTACAGTAGTCCCTGTAAGAAGTGTCCTGTAAGCTCCTGGAGGATTGGCTACATCAGGGGGGGGGGGGTGTAGCCTAATATGCAAAGGAGTTCCTACTAAAAAAAAAAGTCCAACCGGGTCAGGTCTCATCTAAAGGCTGGTATTCCTATCCCCAACCAGATCGTCTTTCCAATAAAAATGACACTGTTTAAAATGTTCTTTTTGCCTCACATAGCAGTGAACAGGCATTGAAATGGGCATCACAGTGGTCTACAAGAAGCCAACCAATAGGAAACGCCAGTGTATAAGGTTACCAAGTCCCCAGCTTCCTGACATCATTGAAATGGCAGCATGCGTGGGGTGCTTTAGGCATTTCCGGAAATACTCTATGGTTTTCCCGGATGCTCTAGCCATTTGGGAGGTAAAAACTCTATGGCACCTATTGCACCATAGTTTTCCCTCCCAAATGGCTAGAGCTTCCAGGAAAACCATAGAGTTTTCCCGTAAACACCTAGAGTGGCCCCACGTGCACTCTGCCCTTTTGATGACATCACTTCTGGGTGACGTCATCACACCAGCAATGTAAGGGGAGGTCCCCCCCGTGCCCGGACCAGGGGTGTTACGTTCTCAGGTTGCAGGCAGGCAGGAATCCAAAGCCAGTCCAAGGTCAAAGTCCAGGAAGTCAAGCAGAAGCCAAGTCACCAATGCAGAATCACAAACCGAAATCAGAAGTCAATGTCCAAAAGCCAAAAGGTCAGGGTGCCAAGGAAATCAAGCAGGTCAGCATCAGGAAGGAGCATGGATGCAAGCCAGAGAATAGACTTGTTGCTTCCACAAGGTTACCAGGTCCTGGGTGGGAGCTATATGGGAGTCTCAATCAGCCTGCTTCCTGGGTGGCAGTGACTCTGCTAGAACTCAGGGCCAAGAGAGCTGAAACACTGGTGTGCCTCATGTCTTTGCTCTGACAGTTCTTTCTGGAGCCTGCTTCGAACTCTTGAGATGGGAGGAGGAGAGCTTGGAGGAGGTTGATCGTCAACAGCTGACACTGGTGCCTGGAGAGTGATTGATGATGGGCCAGCTGCTGTTTGTTCAGCTGAGGAACTGGCTGGCAACTCTTCCAGGTTTGTTAACCCTTCCAGCTCCTCCTCGTCAGGGCTCATAACAGGGGGCTTGGCAGCCCTACCAGTGTAAGGAATTGGAAAGGGGGGGGGGGAATTGGGCCCACTGAAACATCCCTAATGTGTGACTCCAGGTGTGTGTGCACACACACACACGCACACACAGAGAAAAACTTGCATTGGCTGGTTTCCCCGGGATGCTCAGCAACCTTTATACATTGACGGTTAATTTCAGGAGGCTATTTGGAACACAGCATTTCACTATAACGGGTCCCCGACCCCCGGGCCGTGCACCCGTACGGGTCCGTGGCCTGATAGTAACTGGGCTGTGAATTGTATAATTATTTCATTATATATGAGCTGTGGTGCTGGAGAAGACTCTTGAGAATCCCTTGGACTGCAAGAAGATCCAGCCAGTCAGTCCTAAGGGAAATCAACCTTGACTGTTCCCTGGAACGTCAGATGCTGAAGCTCAAATCCTTTGGCCACTCAATGAGAAGGGAGCACTCCCTGGAGAAGACCCTGATGCTGGGAAAGGCAGAAGGCCCAAGAAGAAGGGGACGGCAAAAGAGGAGATGGCTGGACGGCGTTGCTGATGTAACTAACACCAATTTGAGCAGACTTTGGAGGATGGTGGAAGACAGGAGGGCCTGGCGTGACTTGGTCCAGGAGGTCCTAGAGTCGGACTTGGCCGTGCGACTAAACAACAACAACAAAGTAATAATAATACTAATAAGAAGACGACGACATTGGATTTATACCCCACCCTTCTCTCTGAATTGTAAGTCGCTCTGAGATTCTGATTCAGAGAGAAGGGTGGGGTATAAATCTGCAGTCGTCTTCGTCTTCATTTTCCTTCCCGTCCCCACAACAGACACCCTGTGAGGTAGGTGGGGCTGATAAAGCACTGACAGAAACTGCTGTCGAGAGGAACAGCTCTGTGAGAACTTGTGATCTGACTCAAGGGCACATGAGCAGGTGCATGTGGAGGAGTGGGGAAATGTGGAGGAGTGGGGAAACCAAACCCGATTCTCCCAGATAAGATTCCCTGCACTTAACCGCTACACCAAATTGGCTCTCATTTCCCCACCACGGGAGGTAGGACCAGGCTGAAAGTTTATGGCAGGCCCAAGGTCACTCAGCGTGCTTCCACGGCAGAAATGGGGATTCGAACCCAGATCACTCAAGAGTCCTAGCCCATCCCTCTCACCACACTGGGATGCATGTATCTCCTTCTGCATTTTACCATCCCAACAACCCTTTGAGGAAGGTTAGGCTGAGTAAGGTGTCCCATAGCACAGAGTGGTAAAGCTGCAGTACTGCAGTCCTAAGCTCTGCTCACGACCTGAGTTCGATCCCGGCAGAAGCTGTGTTCGGGTAGCCGGCTCCAGGTTGACTCAGCCTTCCATCTTTCCGAGGTCGGTCAAATGAGTACCCAGTTTGCTGGGAGGAAAGTGTAGAGGACTGGGGAAGGCAATGGCAAACCACCCTGTAAAAAGTCTGCCATGAAAACACTGTGATGCAACGTTACCCCAGAGTTGGAAACGACTGGTGCTCGCACAGGGGACTACCTTTATTTATTTTTTTTACACCAAGGGAGAGAGCCCCGTTGCGCAGGGTGGTAAAGCAGCAGTACTGCAGTCCAAGCTCTCTGCTCACGGCCTGAGTTCGATCCCGGCGGAAGCTGGGTTCGGGTAGCCGGCTCCAGGTTGACTCAGCCTTCCATCTTTCCGAGGTCGGTCAAATGAGTACCCAGTTTGCTGGGAGGAAAGTGTAGAGGACTGGGGAAGGCAACGGCAAACCACCCTGTAAAAAGTCTGCCATGAAAACACTGTGATGCAACGTCACCTCAGAGTTGGAAACGACTGGTGCTCACACAGGGGACTACCTTTATTTATTTATTTTTACACCGAGGGAGAGAGCCCCGTTGCGCAGGGTGGTAAAGCAGCAGTACTGCAGTCCGAGCTCTCTGCTCACGGCCTGAGTTCGATCCCGGCGGAAGCTGGGTTTTCAGGTAGCCGGCTCCAGGTTGACTCAGCCTTCCATCCTTCCGAGGTCGATAAAAGGAGTCCCCAGCTTGCTGGAGGGAAAGTGTCGAGGACTAGGGAAGGCGATGGCAAACCAACTTGTAAAAAGTCTGCCGTGAAAACGTTGTGATGCAACGTCACCCCAGAGTTGAAAACAACTGGTGCTTGCACAGGGGGCCAATGTTCCCTCTAAGCTGCAGAGTCTTGTGAGCAAAAATTCTACTTTGTGAGCTGCTGGCATTAAAAGTTGTGAGCTACTGCAGAAATTAGTGTGGTCTGAGGTCATCCTTCCCGAGCTAAGACAAAAATGTGTGAGCTGGAGGCTAAAAATCTGTGAGCTAACTCAGGCTAACTCAGTTTAAATGGAACACCGCAGGGGACTACCTTTATTTTATTATTTACACCGAGGGAGTGAACCCCATGGCGCAGAGTGGTAAAGCTGCAGTCCTGCAGTCTGAGCTCTCTGCTCCCGACCTGAATTCGATCCCAGCAGAAGCTGGGTTCAGGTAGCCGGCTCCAGGTTGACTCAGCCTTCCCTCCTTCTGAGGTCGGTCAAAGGAGTCCCCAGCTGAGGGGAAAGTGTATAGGACTGGGGAAGGCAATGTCAAACCGCCTCGTAAAAAGTCTTCCCTGAAAACGCGTGATGCGACGTCACCCCCCAGATTCGGAAACGACCGGCGCTTGCACAGGGGACTAAAAAGGTAAAGGTAGTCCCCTGTGCAAGAACCAGTCGTTTCCGAATCTGAGGTGACGTTGCTTTCACGGCAGACTTTTTACGAGGCGGTTTGACATTGCCTTCCCTAGTCCTCTACACTTTCCCCCCAGCAAGCTGGGTCCTCATTTGACTGACCTCAGAAGGATGGAAGGCTGAGTCAACCTGGAGCCGGCTACCTGAATCAGCTTCCTCTGGGATCGAACTCAGTACTGCACCATGGGGCTCTCACCTTTACCTTTTTTTAACTTTAGGCTGAGTAATGGTGAACTTGGTGGCTGGGTGGAGATTTGAATCTAGAGCCTGCTCTGGCACTCTAACTCCTATTCTACACTTGAGAAACCATCCTTATACAAAACACTGTGACCTTTGCATCGACTTTAATTAGGGCTGCGGCCAAAATAACAATAAAAAGAGCATTTTTTTTTTAAGGTGCAAGGAATTTATAGCGATGACATCTTCAGGTCCTGTGATTAATTAAAATCGACAAGTATTTGGTGATGATTAGCACCACGCCCTGGCTGGAGAAAGAAGGAAACCCAAACATATAATTAGGCAATTTTTCAGCTGGTTCTTCCGCCCTCGGAGTTTGGATGGGCTCCTTCCTGACTCGAGAATTTCAGAAGGCATGTTTGAGTGTTACCAAAGAGCTTCAGACTGAACGGGGTTTTACAAACAGTTGGATGTTCAATATCTAAGAGAACGCATCATCCCCTTTAAGAACATCAGAAGAGCCCTGCTGGATCAGACCAGTGAGGGTCCATCTAGTCCAGCCTCCTGTCTCACACTGTGGCTAGCCAGTTCCTCTCGAGGGCCAACAACAGGGCAGAGAGGCTGACGCCTTCCCCTAGGATGAACCTCAGAAGAGCCCTGCTGGATCAGACCAGTGAGGGCCCATCTAGTCCAGCCTCCTCTCTCACACAGGGGCCAACCAGTTCCTCAGGAGGGCCAACAACAGGGCAGAGAGGCTGAGGCTTTCCCCTGAGAAGAACATCAGAAAAGCCCTGCTGAATCAGACCAGTGGCCCATCTAATCCAGCATCCTGTCTCACACAGGGGCCACCCAGTTCCTCTGGAAGGCCAACAACAGGGCAGAGAGGCTGAGGCCTTCCCCTGAGAAGAACATCAGAAGAGCCCTGCTGGATCAGACCAGTGAGGGTCCATCTAGTCCAGCCTCCTGTCTCACACAGGGGCCAACCGCTTCCTCTAAAGGGCCATCAGCAGGGCAGAGAGGCTGAGGCCTTCACAAGAACATCAGAAGAGCCTTGCTGGATCAGACCAGTGAGGGTCCATCTAGCCCAGCATCCTGTCTCACACAGGGGCCACAACAAATAATAACGGGAGTGATGGTTTAAAACAGTTTGTAGGAAAACCCGACACTTAGGCAAAAAATATATATACTAATAATTATTATTAATTATTAAATAATTGAGTCCAACGCGGTGGTCGTATAACCCAGTTCCAAATGAACGTCCTAGGTATTTTTTTCCTCCATTTCAATTTTTTCTTCCACAGTGGTTAGGGCTCTTCAACCAGTTAATTATATCCGAGACGTCAATTGTGTTCAATTCAAGTGGTGATATTTCTGCTATTACGCAATATATACACTTCTCTTTGAGATATACTTCTCTATCTCCTATTTGCTTCTTGCATGAATTTAGGAATTGAGCCTCTTTTTTCCGACGTCACCATTGTTTCACACAGGGCGTTTTTTAGAAAAAGTGCAGCACGAACCTATTTGCATATTAGGACACACCCCCTGAGGCAAGCACTGTTTCACACAGGGCTTTTGAAAAAGAACTCATTTGCATATTAGGCCACACACCCCTGAAGTAGCCAATCCTTCTGGAGCTTGCAGGGGTCTTCGTACAGGGCCTACCGTAAACTCCAGGAGGATTGGCTACAGGGCTGGAATTCTAGCAGGAGCTCCTTTGCATGTTAGGCAACACCCCCTGATGTAGCCAATCCTCCAAGAGCTTACAGGGCTCTTCGTACAGGGCCTACTGTAAGCTCCAGGAGGACTGGCTACATCAGGGGTGTGTGGCCTAATAGGCAAAGGAGGTCCTGCTAGAATTCCTTACAGGGCTCTTCGTACAGGGCCTGCTGTAAGCTCCAGGAGGACTGGCTCCATCAGGGGTGTGTGGCCTAATAGGCAAAGGAGGTCCTGCTAGAATTCCTTACAGGGCTCTTCGTACAGGGCCTACTGTAAGCTCCAGGAGGATGGGCTACATCAGGGGTGTGTGGCCTAATATGCAAAGGAGGTCCTGCTAGAATCCCTTACAGGGCTCTTTGTACAGGGCCTACTGGAAGCTCCAGGAGGATTGGCTACATCAGGGGTGTGTGGCCTAATAGGCAAAGGAGGTCCTGCTAGAATTCCTTACAGGGCTCTTCGTACAGGGCCTGCTGTAAGCTCCAGGAGGATGGGCTACATCAGGAGTGTGTGGCCTAATATGCAAAGGAGGTCCTGCTAGAATCCCTTACAGGGCTCTTCATACAGGGCCTGCTGTAAGCTCCAGGAGGATTGGCTGCATCAGGGGCGTGTGGCCTAATAGGCAAAGGAGGTCCTGCTAGAATTCCTCACAGGGCTCTTTGTACAGGGCGTACTCTAAGCTCCAGGAGGATTGGCTACATCTGGGGTGTGTGGCCTAATATGCAAAGGAGTTCCTGCTACAGATTAGAAGCCCTGCCCTCTGGTATGGGCGAAACCCGGCTTCTGCAGCACTGTGAACCTGTCTTGCTAGATAGCCTTGAGTGTGCACATGCATGCACACAAGGTGGGGAGGGGCGATGGCTTGTGCATACATGGGACCTTGAAATCGATTCGCATCGTAGACGCTTTCCAGATACATTTTGCTTCCCCCCCCCTAGCAGTAATTGTGATGAATAATTGAATTGTCATCACAACAGAGGACGACTATACTTTGGATCGGAGGTTGCATTTCTTGGGCTTAACCCCCCCTCGCTCCCCCCCCCCAAAAAAGACTAATTGGCTTACATGGATATCTGGAGCGGATGTGTCAGAATCCATCAGAATCTCCAGGCCTATCCATGCAAAACTCTCTCCCCTTCTCTCCAGGGAAGAGGGAGTGGCCACTGAGAAAACAGGAAAAGGAGAGAGACGCTCGGTGCCCTCAGCCTGAGGGCCAGAGTCAGCAAAATGCCACGAGACAAAAGGCCACGCTTCTTCTACGAGCCTGCGACGCTGGTTTCCTTTTGGTGCACGCAATCTGCCCAAAGGGTCTCTCTTGCTTAAGGTAGAGGTTCCCAAAAGGTGCCTTGGGGGTGACAAGGAACCCGCTGACACCTTTTCTGGTGCCCTCCCCCCCAGGCAAGGCGTTTTTTGTAGAAGGAATGCCTTTGCATATTAGGCCACACCCCCTTGATGTAGCCAATCCTCCAAGTGCTTTCAGGGCTCTTGTACAGGGCCTACTGTAAGCTCTGGGAGGATTGGCTACATCAGGGGGTGTGGCCTAGGAGTGGAATTCTAGCAGGACCTCCTTTGCATATTAGGCCACACACCCCTGATGTAGCCAATCCTCCTGGAGCTTACAGTAGGCCCTGTGAGAAGAGCCCTGTAAGGAATTCTAGCAGGACCTCCTTTGCATATTAGGCCACACACCCCTGATGTAGCCAATCCTCCTGGAGCTTCCAGTAGGCCCTGTGAGAAGAGCCCTGTAAGGAATTCTAGCAGGACCTCCTTTGCATATTAGGCCACACATCCCTGATGTAGCCAATCCTCCTGGAGCTTACAGTAGGCCCTGTGAGAAGAGCCCTGTAAGGAATTCTAGCAGGACCTCCTTTGCATATTAGGCCCACACCCTCCTAATGTAGCCAATCCTCCTGGAGCTTCCAGTAGGCCCTGTACAAAGAGCCCTGTAAGGAAATTCTAGCAGGACCTCCTTTGCCTATTAGGCCACACACCCCTGAATGTAGCCAATCCTCCTGGAGCTTCCAGTAGGCCCTGTACGAAGAGCCCTGTAAGGAATTCTAGCAGGACCTCCTTTGCATATTAGGCCACACACCCCTGATGTAGCCAATCCTCCTGGAGCTTACAGCAGGCCTTGAACGAAGAGCCCTGTTTCGGACACCCTTCGTCTGACACGATTTTTTTAATCTGGAACCAATGCACAATGAATGCCGGAGCTTTAGTCTGAGTCAGTTTCTTTCAGCAGAACCGCTAATGCCGAAAGAAACTGATTCAGACTAACGCGCCAGCATTCATTGTGCATTGGCTCCAGATTAAATAAGTTGTGTCAGACGAAGGATGTCCGAAACGTGAGTTTGCCGGAAGTGTATCACAAAATGACTACCTCTGTGAAAATCAACGTTCGCGGTGGAAGAAACTGACCAGCGCTTTTTTTGTTACTAAGAGCTTAGCTCTTCAACTTTGCGGTATCGTTATACCTTGAAGCAAGTGTTGTTGCAATGTACTCGATGAATTATAGCATTTAACTCAGTGGTGTCGAACATGCAGTTCAGGGGCCAAATCAGGCCCCCGGAGGGCTCCTATCAGCCCCCTGAGCAACTGGCTGTCATCTGCTTCTTTCTCCCTATATCTTGCTTCCTTCTGCACCACAGCTTGCTTTGCCAGGCTGGCTCAATCGCACAGCAGCTACAGAGCAAAACCTCTATTTTCTCCATTGGCTGAGGCTCCTCCCTTGGGGAGGAAGGGGGGAGGAATAGCTTGCTTTGCCAGGCTCTCTCAATCGCACAGCAGAGCTACTGAGCCAAGCCTCTCTTCCTTCTATTGGCTGAGGCTCCTCCCTCACCAGTTCCCTGGGGAAGGAAGGAAAGAGCCAGAGCTTCCTTTGCGCAGTTCCCTGGATCCCATGGAAGAAATACAAAGAAAGCGTCTTTAGAACCAATGAGTGCTAACGTTTTAAGCATGTTTATAAGTTTTTTTTAAATATTTGGGTCAGCACCAACCCCAAATCAGACTTTTCCCTGCAGCCACTGTGGCCGGACCTGCCTGTCCCGCATTGGTCTTGTCAGCCACCAGCGAGCCTGCAGCAGACATGGACTACTGCACCTTTCTTAAATCTTCGTTCGCGAGGTCAAGCCGAGAGAGTGTGTATGTACACTCACACATATATTGGCCACTGTGTGACACAGAGTGTTGGACTGGATGGGCCATTGACCTGATCCAACATGGCTTCTCTTATGTTCTTAACCAGCCCATCTCTTGGGTCATAGAATCATAAGGGTTGGAAGGGACCTCCAGGGTCATCTAGTCCAACCCCATGCACAATGCAGGGAACTCACCAAACACCTCCCCCTAAGTTCACAGGACCTTCATTGCTGTCAGAGGGCCATCTAGCCTCTGTTGAAAAACCTCCAGGGAAGGAGAGCCCACCCCCTCCCGAGGAAGGCCTGTTCCACTGAGGAACCGCTCTAACGGTCAGTTCAAGATTGGCTTCAGGGCTCAGTGTCGACAAGAAGGCACCTGTTTTTACATTTGGGATCTTTGAAAACAAGCTGTCCGAGAGACAGGCCACCTCTGAGCAAATCACTCACGTCACACCACCTGGGTGTTTGCACCTTATAACCTTGGGCGGTTAACCAAAGCAACTTCCAAGGAACCTAGCCTGATCTTAATCACGACTTCCCCAGACTTCTCCTTCTTCCATTAGGTGGCTCTGCTACAGTCTGGAGACATAGTTCTAAAATAACTGAAATGTGACTCACACCGGTTATTTACCTCTAAACAGCCGGTTTGAGTGCCTGAAGAGGAACTTTGGCCTAGGGCTACCAAGTCCAATTCAAGAAATATCTGGGGACTTTGGGGGTGGAGCCAGGAGACTTTGGGAATGGGGCCGGGAACAAGGTTGTTGTGACAAGCATCATTGAACTCCAGCAAGAGTTCTGGCCATAACATTTCAAGGGACCGCACACCTTTTAAATGCCTTCCCTCCATTGGAAATAATGAAGGACAGGGGCACCCTCTTTTGGGGCTCATAGAATTGGACCCTCTGGTCCAATCTTTTTGAAACTTAGGAACTGTTTTGAGGCAATGTGCCAGATGCTATGCTGCAAATTTGGTGCCTCTGCCTCAAAAAACAGCCCCCCCCCCAGAGCCCACAGCTCAATCGGTCTCCCTAGGGAATAATAGAGTGCCCAGCAGACATTTCCCTCCCCCCCTCCCGCTTTCTGATGAACCTGAAGCGGTGGGAGGGCCCTGAAACCAGGAGATCCCCTGCCCAAATCTGGGGATTAGCAACTCTTCTTTGGCCATGGTCTCTGCTGGGCAATCTGCAATGCCTCCCCTCCTTTTTTTTTTGCAATAAGGTTCAAAGTAGACTTCAACACAACCGTTCACTTGTGGAACTCACTGCCACAAGGTGCAACAAAGGCCATGGGAGATGGGCTTCGGAAAGTTTCATGGAAGGCAGGGCTGTTATTTGCACCAGGAAATGGAACCTCCCAAAGCCATTTACCTTGGAACGGTGGTTGAAAGTGTTGTCGGGTCTCAGCTGACTTAGAATCATAGAATCCTAGAGTTCCTTCCTTCCTAGGAAGGGACCTCCAGGGTCATCTAGTCCAACCCACTGCACAATGCAGGAAATTCACAAATACCTCTCCCTAAATTCACAGGATCTCCATTGCTGTCAGATGGCCATCTAGCCTGTTTAAAAATAGAAAGAGAAAGAAAGAAAAGAAAATCTAGCCTCTGTTTAAAAATGAAAGAAGGAAGGAAGGAAGGTGCAGGGAGAAGGAAGGATGGAAGAAAGAAGAAAGAAAGAAAGAAATAAGAAAGAAAGAAAGAAAGAAAGAAAGAAAGAAGAGAAAGAAAGAAGTGCAGGGAGAAGGAAAGAAGAAGGAAGAGGTGCAGGGGGAAGGAAGGAAGGAAGAAAGAAAGAAGAAGAAAGAAAGAAAGAAAGAAAGAAAGAAAGAAAGAAAGAAAGAAAGAAAGAAAGAAAAGAAAGAAAGAAAGAAAGAAATGCAGGAGAAGGAAAGAAGGAAGGAAGAGGTGTAGGGGAGGAAGGAAGAAAGAAAGAAAGAAAGAAAGAAAAGAAAGAAAGAAAGAAAGAATGAAAGAAAGAAAGAAAGAAAGAAAGAAAGAAAGAAAGAAAGAAAACTGGGCCACAGAAGGCAGTAATAGAAGGTAGAAAAGAATTCAGGGCCCTCTGCTTAGGACGAAGAGGAATGAACCCTTCCCGCCCCCCGTCCGAGAGCTGGATTGCAGAGGCGAGAGCTATTTACACGCCGGCAGCGACCGAGAGCCGGAGCGAGCAGCTCAGACTTGGGTCACCCAGGAAGGCCGTCGGCCGGCCACGACGCCCTAATGCCCGCCTGGTTCTTGGGCTGAAAGAGGAGCAGGGAGGCGGGGCCAATCCCGGAGTGGGGGGCGGGAGCTTGGGGGAGTGAAATTGACACGGGGTGGGCGGAGCCGGAGCCCTGGGGCTCGTCATGTGGGTTTCCTCATGCTTCTCTCGAGCAGCCTATTGCAGAAAGTAGGTTAGCAGATCTCTCCGAGAGAGAGGGGCGGGGGGGGGGCGAGTGAAAGAGGAGGTGTGGGGAGTGTAGAAGGAGGAAGGGTTATTGCCAATAATTAGGCTAGCAAAACACCAACAGGGCAGAGCAAGCCAAGGTGGGTGCCAAGCTGGAGGCTTCATAGATCTGTCTCCACTGAGAGAGAGAGACAGAGAGAGATATTTTTTTTTCCCCTCCCCAAAGGAGTTTTCTATTTATTTATTTATTTATTTTGCTCCTGAATTTTTCATGACATTCGCAGAAGAGGCTTAAAAGGAGCAAAAGAAAACCAGGGAGGGGGAAGAAAAGAAAGAAACCAACGGAAAGAAGATGCGAGGTAAGGGTCTTGATCTTTGGAGGGATGGAGAGAGCCGCTCGAGTGGGCAGGTACTTTTGAAATCTCCCCCCTTCCTCCATTGATCTCAAGGCTTGCAGCCCTGAACTCGCAAAGGCAAGAAAGCCACATTCAAGTGCTTCGGCTGAGCCCGGATCGGGTCCTTGGGGGGGGGGCGCTTAGGAAATGTTCTTCCCAGCAGCCAGCAACCTCACCCTTCCCTTTTAAAACGGGAGTACTTCTCCTGACTTTGTAACTTTCCATGGCTGCGGGTTTTTAAAAATAATAAGGTATTTTTTTAAAAAAATGTGTGTTCGTGGGAGCTGAGCTGAAGGTTGCTAGAAGGATCAAAAGACTCCCGGCAGGTGTTTTGGAGTGCTTTGAAAAAAGTTGAATGAGCGCAATTGGGATAATTAGATTATTTTTCTTCTTCTAAGCTACTGTCCTTAAGCCAAAGGCTTGGGACGGAGCATGAAATAAAGGTACGAAGTCTTCTTTTTTTCCCCCCATCATTGAACAGAAATCCTATCCTTTATCTTGCGTTTTGGGGGGGGGGGGGTAAAAAGCAGGAGGAGACGGAGAGAAGGGAAATATGACAGTATGTTTCGGGAGGCGGAATGAGTTTTGTTGCTGGGAAGAATGGGAAGGTCAGGGTTGTGTGTGTGTGTGTGTGTGTGTAAATCCCACTTCCCCAACTGCTGCGCATCTGCCCACCATGCCTTTTGTTTATTT
>NC_083224.1:193795263-193823948 GCF_032191835.1 Heteronotia binoei | reverse complement strand
CCTCACAGGGTGTCTGTTGTGGGGGAGGAAGGGAAAGGAGATTGTAGGCCGCTGTGAGACTCTGTCCTTGAAAGGGCAGCTGCTGTGAGAGCTGTCTCAGCCGCACCCACCTCACAGGGTGTCTGTTGTGGGGGAGGAAGGGAAAGCAGATTGTGAGCCGCTCTGAGACTCTATCCTTGAAAGGGCAGCTTCTGTCAGAGCTCTCTCAGTCCCACCCACGTCACAGGGTGTCTGTTGTGGGGGAGGAAGGGAAAGGAGATTGTAGGCCGCTGTGAGACTCTGTCCTTGAAAGGGCAGCTGCTGTGAGAGCTGTCTCAGCCGCACCCACCTCACAGGGTGTCTGTTGTGGGGGAGGAAGGGAAAGGAGATGGTGAGCCGCTCTGAGACTCTCAGATTTGGAGTGGAGGGCAGGATATAAATCCAATATCGTCGTTGTCGTCATTTGGCTCTTTCATATTTATTGTGTGGTTCCCAAAGACCCCACCACCCTGGTGGCCAACTAGGAAAAGGCATTTCTCTCTTTAAATCGCTTCTCCAAACTAAGACAGCTGGCAGCTTGGAGAATGCATTTAAAGTTGAAGCTGCTTTCCTTGCACCTGTCTCTTCCTCCTCCCGTCTATTTGCCTGCCTGCCTTCCTGTCTTGTGGCTCTCAAACATCTGACGTTTATTCTATGTGGCTCTTGGGTTAAGCTAGTTTGGCCACTCCTGGTCTAGACACTTTGTTCCCATTTGGGACTGCTTTCACGCACGTTAGCAATCGTTTGCAAGTGGCTCTTCCTACAGAAGAAGACGGCTGCAAAGGATTGCTGAAGTTCCTTGAAAGTACATTATCCAACATCTGTGAAAGTAGCTTGGGTCGGGGAGCGGGTCATAAATATCTGTGAGCCTGGCCCACAAAATTAGCTCCACCCTGTTCAAAACTTGGGCAAGTCTAGGGTCGTTTTAAGGAGAGGGCATGAATCAGTCGCTTCTTCACTCGTGGCAAATAGATATTGTGTCCAGGAAGCCGGTGGGGTGGGAGTCTGTAAAAGTTACTGAGGTTGAGATCACGCGTGTTAAATAATGCAGCTTCGGCCCACTTGCCCTTTCAAACTGGCAATCCAATCTGAAAGTGGATTGAAACTGCATTATTTAGCAATGGGGCCAGACCTCAGATTCAGCAGGAGCTCACAGGAGCACAGCTCCAGAACCTTTCTGAGGGTTCCCCCTCCTCCTCCCCACCTACCTCCCTTGTCCACTGAATAGCAGGTGCAGCTGCATAACAATCCCTGAATTAGGAGAGCGGGCAGCCAGCCAGCCACCAGGGGCTTTGCCACACCCCCAGAAGCCCACACCACCCTGTCTCCACTTCTGATGTTATTTTGAGTGGCAGATGGCTTGCTGGTCTTTTGACTGGGGGAGAGCAGCCAGGAGAGCCCCAGGCGAGCGAGGCCTGCTTGGGCTGGCTGGATCTCTAGCCAGCCCAAGCAGGCCTTGCTCACCCGGGGCTCTCTTTTCTTGCATTGGGTTGCTTTTGGCTGGAGGGGGGCATATGCTAATGAGTTATGCTAATAGACTCCGCCACCTATTTTTCTACAAAATGACCCCTGATCAGGGCGCTTTTTTGGGTTGAAAAAGCCCAGCAGGAACTTATTAGCTTATTAGGCCACACCCCCTGACATCACCGTTGTTTCACACAGGACTTTTTTTGTAGAAAAAGCCCAGCAGGAACTTATTAGCTTATTAAGCCACACCCCCTGACATCACCATTGTTTCACACAGGACTTTTTTTGTGGAAAAAGCCCAGCAGGAACTCATTTGCCTATTAGGCCACACCCCTGACACCAAGCCAAGGAACTGCGTTCTTCCGTGTTTCTGCTCAGATAAAGGCCCTGATCTACCATGTCTGATTGCAGCCTTAGTTTTCCTTCTAAGGCAAGGGGGAAAAACCCTCTTTCCAGCAAAGTGGAAATGTTGTGGACTATTTTATTTATTCGGTTAATTTAATTCCTTTCTAACCCACTTTTCTTTCTAACGGGGACCCAAGGTGGCTACTGACTTAGGTTGACAAGCTGATTTCTAGGCAATGATATGCCGCAGCGAGGAGCTGAAGGGATGATGTTCTCCTCTCCCTGTTTTCTTTCTTTTCTCTTTTTCCCCTTCTAGAGTTGCCAAGTCCAATTCAAGAAATACCTGGGGACTTTGGGGGTGGAGCCAGGAGACACTGGGGGTGGAGCCAGGAGCAAAATTGTGAGAAGCATCACTGAACTCCAAAGGGAGTTCTGGCCATCACGTTTAAAGGGACTGCACACCTTTTAAATGCCTTCCCTGAAGGACAGGGGCGCCTTCTTTGGGAACCCATAGAATTGGACCCTGCGGTCCAATCTTTTTGAAATCTGGCGGGACTTTTGAGAAGAGGTATTGGATGCTATGCTGCACATTTGGCGCCTCCACCTCCAAAAACAGCCCCCCCCCGATAACCATGGATCAATTCTCCATTATTCCCTATGGGAATCGGTCTCCATAGGGAATGAGTGCCCAGCAGACATTTCTCTCCCCCCCTCCCTTTCTGATGACCCTGAAGTGGGGGGAGGGCCTCCAAACTGGGGGATCCCCTGCCCCCACCTGGGGATTGGCAACCCCATTTCTAGCACTCTGCTCCCCTTCTGTCACCTCGTTTTAGGCTTGCCAGCCTCCAGGTGGGGGGAAACGTAGGAGGCTTTGTAAAATTACTGCGCAAAGAACAATTACAACGCGTGCAACACAGCGTAATACAAGAATTGCACAGTCTCCGCAAGCACTGTATCAGTGCTCCATCGCACTCTGCAATATATTGGTATTTATGTTAATGGCGTTTAAAGGGGAAACACCACAATCCGCTTTTTAACAACAGTGCTTCTAAGAAAAACATGCCAGGTTTGCTGGGTTTAAACAGAAATTCCTTCTGTGTGCAACATGCAAAGTTTGCAGTGTACTCGGACCAACAAAGAAAACAGCCCCTGAATGAACCGTAGGCCTAGAAGAATGAATCAAAGGTTTTTCCATTGATTGTCCACATGCATAGATTCAATAACGTGGTAACACGCTTCCTAGGTTCTCTTCTCTTCTTGTGTTTGGAACCCACGGAACCATTTTGCCTGCACAAATGTTGGGACTGATTTCCTTATATTGCTATGAGTCTTGGTTCCAGAGACATCCTCACGTGGTCAAAGAAGATGTTCGAAACACACGAACCCTCGAGCACGCTGCAAACTTTGCATGTTGCACGCGGAAGTAATTGCTGTTTAAACCTGGCATGTTTTTCTTAGAAGCATTGTTGTTAAAAAGTGGATTGCGGTGTTTTCCCTTTATACGCCGTTAACAAATTTTGTAATGCAGAAAAGAGCCAGCAGTGGATAAACTTTAGATTATGGTAGCCATTTTTTTTTTAAAGGGCATGTGTGCAACTTTGCCCCTTGGATACAGCTGTTTTGGGTTCGGATTGCCAATTTGGGCTTGGGAACGTCCAGGAGATATGGGGATGAAGTGTGGGGGAGGGAGGGTTTTGGAGTGGGGAGGACCATGGTGATCTAGGGTTGCTAGTCCCCAGGTGGAACAGGTAGAGAGCCAGAAGGCATCTGCGCCAAAACCAGCCTCAATACTTCAAATATTTATACAAACTTTTTACTAATAAATAACAGTATACTATATAAAGTGCAAACAACCGCGCCCGAATGCAGAGTCCATATTTGTATCAAAAACTTAATGCATTCACAACTGGAACTCTGGGTTGTGGTAAAGTGAACTGTGGAAATAGAGTCCAACGCTCCAGTCTTCTTGTAGCCGGTGTAAAGATTGAAAGCAGCAATGCACAAGTTGCAACAGGGATGCGCGTAATGCCCTGTTTCACACGGGGCTTCTACAAGCTTCAAAAAACATTCATTTAGGAGACCCAAGCTCCAAACATTCTTCAGACAAGCGACGTACTCCTAAATGGCCCTGGGAGCTGGTATAGCCTAGTGCAGGGGTGTCAAACAGGCAATCCGGGGGCCAAATCAGGCCCCTGGAGGGCTCCGAACAACTGGCTGTCATCTTGCTTCCTTCTGCTTTGCAAGGCTTGCTCAATTGCACAGCAGCTACAGAGCAAAACCTCTGTATTCTCCATTGGCTGAGGCTCCTCCTGACATGGCCCAGCCCAACAAGTTGTCATTTATGTCAGAACCAGCCCTTATAACAAATGAGTTTGACACCCCTGAGTAGAGTAATGGTTATGGTGTTGGACTAGGTTTTGGAAGTCCTGGGTTCAGATTCTCCACTTAGCCTCGAAGCTTGCTGGGTGCACTTGGGCCAGTAACTCTTAGCCTAACCTACCTCACAGGATTGTTGTGAGGGAAAACAGGGGACCGGAGAACCATGCACGCCACTGTGAGCTTTTTGGAGTAAGGATGGAGTTAAAAATTGGATATGGATCGGGATGGTGGGGACTGGAAAGGGATTATCAAGCACAAGGCGTGCTGGTTATTCTTAAAAGATAAGGGCTGAGGCCACGTTCTCTGGAGGAACCTGTTTCAGTACCAGCTGCAGTGCCAAGTCAGTTCTGGTAGAAAAAAGTGACATGGGTAACTCTAGGAATCAGTGGAAGCTCTATGGCAAAACCATAGAGTTTCTGGTAATTCCTAGAGTTACCTTATGCCACTTAAATTTTTTTGACCCGGCAACATAACATCACATGCAGCGCGTTGAGCTTTTTAATATTTTTCTCCCACCTCCACTTTCAGTAACGGGAACAGGTAGTGAGGAATCCTTCCCCGCCCCCAGCCATAAAAGAAAGCATGTCCTTTCGAATGCAGTCTACAATTACTCCAAAGTGAAGGATGCTTAGGGTGTGTGTTTCTTTTTTTTAGGAAGGGCAGCAAAACTTCAGTTCCAGCAGTCCTTGCCAGAGACCAGCCCCCCGTCCCCCCCCCCCCCGGGTCCTAGTTATGCCATAGTTTCCTCCCTGAAGCTTTGGACAAACCCCCTCTCTGAAATAATATCCTCAGAAATCCCTGTTGGTTCCATGACCTCGAACCAGCAAGCGCTCTGATATTAATTGTTATTTCCTTCTGTTCCTCGGGTTGCCCTCTTTCTGCAGCATCGATTCACACACTCCCCCACCCCCGCAGAGCCAGTTTGGTGTAGTGGTTAAGTGCACAGACTCTTATCTGGGAGAACCGGGTTTGATTTCCCCACTCCTGCACTTGCAGCTGCTGGAATGGCCTTGGGTCAGCCATAGCTCTCTAGCAGGAGTTGTCCTTGAAAGGGCAGTTGCTGTAAGAGCTCTCTCAGCCTCACCCACCTCACAGGGTGTCTGTTGTGGGGGAGGAAGGTGAAGGAGATTGTAGGCTGCTCTGAGACTCTGTCCTTGAAAGGGCAGCTTCTGGGAGAGCTCTCTCAGCCCCACCTGCCTCACAGGGTGTCTGTTGTGGGGGAGGAAGGGAAAGGAGATTGTAGGCCACTCTGAGCCTCTGTCCTTGAAAGGGCAGCTTCTGTGAGAGCTCTCTCAGCCCCACCTGTCTCACAGGGTGTCTGTTGTGGGGGAAGGAAAGGAAAGGACATTGTAGGCCACTCTGAGACTCTGTCCTTGAAAAGGCAGCTTCTGGGAGAGCTCTCTCAGCCCCATCCGCCTCACAGGGTGTCTGTTGTAGGGGAGGAAGGTAAAGAAGACTGTGATCGCTCTGAGATTCGGAGTGAAAAAGAAAAGGAAGGAAAGGTCCTCTGTGCAAGCATCCGTCGTTTTCAACTCTGGGGTGATGTTGCTCTCATAACGTTTTCACAGCAGACTTTTCGAAAGGCGGGATATAAATCCAATCTCTTCTTCTTCTTCCTCTAATTCCTCTTCCTCTCCTTAGCTGGGTCTGATTTCGTCCCCACGTGCTGCGCCTAAAGTTTCCACGCAGCAGGAAAAGGTGTGTGTGTGTGGGGGGGGGGGGGTTGCCTGTGCCTCCCCTTTGGCACCCCTTCACCCCATCCGCCACCTTCTTGACTTGCCTAAACAAAATTTCAAATATGGGATAACGGATTCTGATACGAGCGCGGCCGCTCCCGGTGTGTTTGTCGGGGCATGCGAACGTGTCTGGTGTGGGCCATGCGTGACACATACAATTAATTTTACAGTTATGGCGTCTAGATGGTGCCTCTCTCCGCATCAGCTTTCTCTGAGGGTAATGGATTCTGTTGTTGTCTCTGCAGGGCTGGCGTTGAGGGTTGGTGGGTAAGGGCAGACAAAGACAGTCATTACCAAGCAGATAGCTCACTCCAGATAGGTGTCCTTCCTGCAAGAACAGATCCATGGGGGGTAGGGCTGCCAATCCCCAGGTGGACAAACCGGAAACTGCAGTGTACTGATTAGCAAACGCTAGAAATAAACCGCTGTGTTTTTATGTTGCAACAGTGGGAGGGCTTCTGGTGTCCTGGCCCCACTGAGGTGACCTCCTGATGGCACCTGGTTTTTTGGCCACTGTGTGACACAGAGTGTTCGGCTGGATGGGCCATTGGCCTGATCCAACATGGCTTCTCTTATGTTCTTCTGTCTGGGGCAGGGATGCTCTGTATTCTTGGTGCTTGGGGGGGCACACTGGGAGGGCTTCTAGTGTCCTGGCCCCACTGATGGACCTCCTGATGGCACCTGGTTTTTTGGCCACTGTGTGACACAGAGTGTTGGACTGGATGGGCCATTGGCCTGATCCAACATGGCTTCTCTTATGTTCTTATGTGACACAGAGTGTTGGACTGGATGGGCCGTTGGCCTGATCCAACATGGCTTCTCTTATGTTCTTAAATGCTTAAGCACTTTCTTTCATAATGATGCAATTACATTATCATCATCCCAAACCAAAATTCATTAAATGTCCATAGAAAAATCAAAAAGTTATTTCACACCCCTCTTGGAAGGTGGTACTTTCAAAATCAGAATGTTATTTCACATCGCTCTTGTAAGGCAGGACTTTACAGTCACTGTCTCAGTTCTTTGCAGCTTGTTCGAATGGTTCTCCGTTCGTGCAAGCTGCAAAGTAACATCGTATTGTAATGTGTTAGCCATTGCCTTTAGCACGGGTTCCAAAGCGAAAAGAAAAGCAGTCAACGGAAGGTGAACGAAACACAGAACTGAACCCAGGACCTGTGTAGCCGCCACACCTGTCAGACTTCGGTCTGCTACCCATAGGAGGAATCATATACAAGCGTGGTGCTGTCTACGTCCTTCAAGCAAAGGAGAACTGAGAGAGTGGACTGTAAAGTACTACCTTACAAGAGTGGTGTGAAATAACTTTTTGATTTTTCTATGGACATTTAATGAATTTTGGTTTGCGATGAGAATAATATAATTGCATCATGACGAAAGAAATTGCTTAAGCATTTATTTGCAACATAAAAAAGAAGTGGTTTATTTCTAGTGTTTGCTAATCCCCAGGTGGGGGCAGAGGATTCCTTGGTTTGGAGGCCCTGTCCCCGCTTCAGGTTCATCAGAAAGCAGTGTGGGGGGGAGAGAAATGTCTGCTGGGCACTCCATTATTCCCTATGGAGACCAATTCCCATAGGGTATATTGGAAAATTGATCCATGGGTAACTGGAGCTCTGAGTCAGCTGTTTTTTTGACGTAGCTGCACCAAATTTGCAGCATAGCATCCAGTGTTTCTCCTCAAAACACCCTCCAAGTTTCAAAAAGATTGGACCAGGGGGTCCAATTCTCTGAGCCCCAAAAGAAGGTGCCCCTATCCTTCATTATTTCCAATGGAGGGAAGGCCTTTAAAAGGAGTACAGTCCCTTTAAATGTGAGGGCCAGAACTCCCTTTGGAGTTCAATGGGGCTTGTCACACCTTTGCTCCTGGCTCCACCCCCAAAGTCTGCTGGCTCCACCCCCAAAGTCCCCAATTATTTCTTGATTTGGACCTGGCCATTCTAGGGGAGGGTGCCCTGGTGATGGGCACGCCAAAGGGGAATGAGGGCCTGTTTGGTTCAGAGCAGCCTCCGAGGCACCGGGCTGGTTTGTTTGGAGGGCCGGTGGGCGGCGATGCTGAGAGGAAAATTTACGGGCCAAGTTGGCAGGCACGCCCTAAGCTGCGTCTGCCCGCTCTGGAGGAATGTGGATCTTCTGCCACAGCCGGTGCCAAAGCCGTCCCGAGGTATGGGCGGCACCTGTTCTACTGAAACCCGAACCCTTGCGTTGCCGCAACATCATGAGTCGCAGGGCCATTGTTTTGAGAGCTTGTTTTCTTTCTTTTTTTCCCCCCTTCAGGCCCTGTCATGAGGAAGGAGTGACATAACAGGGGTCTTTAGGCAGCTGAGGTGAAGTTAGATGGGGGAGGGGCGTGTGTCATAGGGGTGCTGAGTCTGTGTTGGAAAATATATGGAGACTTTGGGGGCGGATGCGGGAGAGGACAGGGTTTGGGGGAGTGGTAAGGCCTCAGCAGGGTACAAGGTCACAGAGTCCACCCTCCAAAGCAGCCATTTTCTCCAGGGGAGCTGATCTCTGCCAGCTGTTTTCTCTCAGCACCCTTGTAGAAGAAGAAGAAGAATTGCAGATGTATACCCCACCTTTCTCTCTGAATCAGAGTCTCAGAGCGGCTTACAGTCTCCTGTATCTTCTCCCCCCCCACAACAGGCACACTGTGAGGCAGGTGGGGCTGAGAGAGCTCTCCCAGAAGCTGCCCTTTCAAGGACACAGTCTCAGAGCGGCCTACAATCTCCTTTCCCTTCCTCCCCACAACAGACACCCTGTGAGGCGGGTGAGGTTGAGAGAGCTCACTCAGAAGCTGCCCTTTCAGGGACAGAGTCTCAGAGCGATTCACAATCTCCTTTCCCTTCCTCCCCCACAACAGGCACCCTCTGAGGCGGGTGGGGCTGAGAGAGCTCTCCCAGAAGCTACCCTTTCAAGGACAACCTCTGCCAGAGCTATGGCTAACCCAAAGCCATTCCAGTAGGTGCAAGTGGATGAGCGGGGAATCGAACCCGGTTCTCCGAGATAAGAGTCCGCACACTTAACCACTACACCAAACTGGCTCTGGTAGGTAGACTTGGCCGTTGATAAGAGAATGAACTGTCTCAAATTCTCTAGGCAGGGACTTGAACGCAGATCCTAGCCCAACGCTAATCTTTCTTCCAATACTGGTGTTCATCTCTGTGCACCTCTCTCTCGCGCACGCACTCTTTCATCCCTTTATGGAAGTTAAATCCCTGAAAGGGCTGGTACATCAGGACTCTAACGTGCACACAGTTTGCCTTACACGTGCTTTTCACCACTCTGAATTTCCAAATCTTGTTGATGGTGTTACAATTGATTGTTTATTAACTCCAATTGATTGTTTATTAACCCAAACTTGCTTAATATGGGAGCCACATAGAATAAGCATCAGGTGTCTGAGAGCCGAAAAACACGAATGTCAGATGTTTGAGAGCCGCAAGACAAGGAAGGAAGGAAAATAGATGGAGGAGGGAGGGAAGGAAGGAAGGAAAATGGAGGAGGGGAAGGAAGGAGGGAAAATAGATGGAGGAGGGGAAGGAAGGAAGGAAGGAAGGAAGGAAGGAAGGAAGGAAGGAAGGAAGGAAGGAAGGAAGGAAGGAAGGACGGACCAGAAATTAAATCAGAAGAGTTTCCAGTTCAACATTAGGAAGAACTTCCTGACCGTTAGAGCGATTCCTCAGTGGAACAGACTTCCTCAGGAGGTGGTGGGCTCTCCTTCCTTGGAGGTTTTGAAACAGAGGCTAGATGGTTATCTGACAGCAATGAAGCTCCTTTGAATTTAGGGGGAGGTATTTGTGAGTTTCGTGCCTTGTGCAGGGGGTTGGACTAGATTACCCTGGAGGTCCCTTCCAACTCTAGGATTCTATGATTCTCCTTCCTTGGAGGTTTTTCAACAAAGGCTAGATGGCCATCTGACAGCAATGAATATCCTGTGAATTTAGGGGGAGGTGTTTGTGAGTGTCCTGCGTTGTGCAGGGGGTTGGACTAGATGACCCTGGAGGTCCCTTCCAACTCTAGGATTCTATGATTCTCCTTCCTTGGAGGTTTTCCAACAGAGGCTAGATGGCCATCTGACAGCAATGAAGATCCTGTAAATGTAGGGGGAGGTGTTTGTGAGTTTCCTGCATTGTGCGGGGGATAGGACTAGATTACCCTGGAGGTCCCTTCCAGCTCTAGGATTCTATGATTCTCCTTCCTTGCAGGTTTTTCAACAAAGGCTAGATGGCCATCTGACAGCAATGAATATCCTGTGAATTTAGGGGGAGGTGTTTGTGAGTGGCCTGCGTTGTGCAGGGGGTTGGACTAGATGACCCTGGAGGTCCCTTCCAACTCTAGGATTCTATGATCCTTAACGGGAGAAACGTTTGATCTGTCTCTCGACTTTTTGCCAAGGAAATGAAACTGCTTTTCTCGCCTCTCTCTTTCTCCCCCCCCCCTTCTTCTTCCTTGGCCTGCTGAATTAATCCAGCTGAGTGGGTGTTATGCAAACGCCTGGGGAAGTTATATCGGAGGCAGAAAGTATGTCAGTAGGGCAGCCCGATGACGCCATGCGCTTGGCACAAGAGCCTGACAGGCAGGCCCCGACGCCCAGCGGCATCCGCCAGTAGTCGACGAGCAGGCCCGGCGGCCCAATAGGCGTGCGTGGCCAGGGTGGGCCCCTGTCCTCCGGATCCCGTTCGGACGTCAGCGATATGTTTAGCAGATGGCGGTTATATAACTGTGCGCGGTTGCGGCCTCCTCATGCCAACCACAACAAGAGTGCCTCAGGGAGAGAAGGTTGGGCGAGAGAGAGAGAGAGGGAGAGGTTGCCAAGGGAGAAGGGACTTTGTTTCCTTGTAGGGTTGCCAAGTCCGATCAGAAACACCTGGGGGCTTTGGGGGTGGAGCCGGGAGACTTTGGGGGTGGAGCCAGGAGCAAGGGTGCGACGAGCGTCATTGAACTCCGAAGGGAGTTCTGGCCATCACATTGAAAGGGACCGCACGCCTTTTAAATGCCTTCCTTCCGCTGGAAAAAATGAAGGAGAGGGGCACCTTCTTTGGGGGCTCATAGAATTGGACTCCCTGGTCCAATCTGTTTGAAACTTGGGGGGTCTTTTTGAGGAGAGGCACTGGATGCTATGCTGAAAACATGGTGCCTCTAACTAAATAAACAGCCCCTGCAACGCCCCAGATACCCACATATCAATTCTCCATTCTATGCTATGGAGAGCCAGTTTGGTGTAGTGGTTAAGTGCGCGGACTCTTATCTGGGAGAACCGGGTTTGATTCCCCACTCCTCCACTTGCACCTGCTGGAATGGCCTTGGTCAGCCATAGCTCTGGCAGAGGTTGTCCTTGAAACGGCAGTTGCTGTGAGAGCCCTCTCCAGCCCCACCCACCTCACAGGGTGTCTGTTGTGGGGGAGGAAGGGAAAGGAGATTGTAGGCCGCTCTGAGACTCTGTCCTTGAAAGGGCAGCTGCTGGGAGAGCTCTCTCAGCCCCACCCGCCTCACAGGGTGTCTGCTGTGGGGGAGGAAGGGAAAGGAGATTGTAGGCCGCTCTGAGACTCTTCAGAGTGGAGGGTGGGATATATATCCAATATCATCTTCTTCTTATGGGAATCGGTCTCTCTAGGGAATAATGGAGTGCCCAGCAGACATTTCCCTCCCCCACTCCTTTTTGATGACCCTGAAGTGGGGAGTGGAGATCCAAATCAGGAGATCTCCTGCCCCATCTCCTTGAGAGAGCCAGTTTGGTGTAGTGGTTAAGTGGGTTTGATTCCCCACTCCTCACTTGCAGCGCCGGGAATGGCCTTCGGTTAGCCATAGGTCTGGCAGAGGTTGTCCTTGAAAGGGCAGCTGCTGTGAGAGCCCTCTCAGCCCCACCCACCTCACAGGGTGTCTGTTGTGGGGAAGGAAGATAAAGGAGATTGTGAGCCGCTCTAAGATTTGGAGTGGAGGGCGGGATATAAATCCAATGTCGTCGTCTTCTCCTCCTCCTCTTCTTCCTCTTCCTCCTCTTTTTCTTTTTCTTTTTCTTCCTTTTCTTTTTTTCCTTTTCTCCTTCTTCTTCTTATTTGATGGCCGGAACTCCCTTTGGAGTTCAATGTTGCTTGTCAGAACCTTGCTCCTGGTTCCACCCTCAGCATCTCCTGGCTCCACCCCCAAAGTCCCCAGATATTTCTTGAATTGGACTTGGTCAACCCTACTTCAGAGGTTGGAGTCTGTGTCATTATAGGGCAATTATACCTCACTGAGGTCTTCCCCCTCCGGAAACTCTTCCCTAGGTTCCTCCCCCAGATCCCCAGGAATTTTCAATTCTGGTATGGGGACAGGCCAACAGGGCATGCTGGGGTTTTGGTCTGGAAAGCACTCTGCACGCTCCCAGAGGCTGCAGAACAAAGCAGTAGACAAGTCACCTTTAAGACCAACTAAGTTTTTTACAGGTGCACTTGTCTACTCCTTTGTTCTATTGCTTCAGAACAACACGGCGGCCTGCTGTATATGCCGATAAAGGTTTGTCTGAGGATGATAATGATTTATATTCAGCACTTTTCCGACAAAAGCAGGAACTCATTTGCATATTAGGCCACGCCCCCTGACGCCGCCATTGTTTCACGCAGGGCTTTCTTGCAGGGATAAAAGCCCAGCAGGAACTCATTTGCATATTAGGCCACACCTCCTGACACCACGCCAGCCGGAACTGCGTTCCTGCTTGAAAAAAGCTCTGCTTATATTGATCGATGCTTTTGAAAATTCGTTTCAAAGGCCCTCAACATCCACCATTTGCACGACAGTACAGCGGGGTGGCTGGCAAGCAGCGTTCCCTTGAAGCTGAGTTAGCGTGAGCTGGCTCACAGTTTTTTAGCTTCCAGCTTGCACTTTTTTGTCTTAACTCAAGAAGGATGGCCCCAGTGCAAACTAAGTTGTGCAGCAGTCAAACGGCTTGCTCACAACTTTCATGCCAGTAGAAGAAGATATTGGATTTATATCCCGCCCTCCACTCCGAAGAGTCTCAGAGCGACTCACAATCTCCTTTCCCTTCCTCCCCCACAACAGACACCCTGTGAGGTGGGTGGGGCTGAGAGAGCTCTCCCAGAACCTGCCCTTTCAAGGACAGAGGCTCAGAGTGGCTTACAATCTCAATTTATCTTCCTCCCCCACAACAGACACCCTGTGAGGTGGGTGGGGCTGAGAGAGCTCTGACAGAAGTTGCCCTTTCAAGGACAGAGTCTCAGAGTGACCTACAATCTCCTTTCCCTTCCTCCCCACAACAGACACCCTGTGAGGTGGGTGTGGCTGAGAGAGCTCTCCCAGAAGCTGCCCTTTCAAGGACAGAGTCTCAGAGCGGCCTACAATCTCCTTTCCCTTCCTCCCCCACAACAGACACCCTGTGAGGTGGGTGGGGCTGAGAGAGCTCTCCCAGAAGCTGCCCTTTCAAGGACAGAGTCTCAGAGCGGCCTACAATCTCCTTTCCCTTCCTCCCCACAACAGACACCCTGTGAGGCGGGTGGGGCTGAGAGAGCTCTCCCAGAAGCTGCCCTTTCAAGGACAGAGTCTCAGAGCGGCCTACAATCTCCTTTCCCTTCCTCCCCCACAACAGACACCCTGTGAGGCGGGTGGGGCTGAGAGAGCTCTCCCAGAAGCTGCCCTTTCAAGGACAGAGTCTCAGAGCGGCCTACAATCTCCTTTATCTTCCTCCCCCACAACAGACACCCTGTGAGGCGGGTGGGGCTGAGAGAGCTCTCCCAGAAGCTGCCCTTTCAAGGACAGAGTCTCAGAGTGACCTACAATCTCCTTTATCTTCCTCCCCCACAACAGACACTCTGTGAGGTGGGTGGGGCTGGAGAGGGCTCTCACAGCAGCTGCCCTTTCAAGGACAACCTCTGCCAGAGCTATGGCTGACCCAAGGCCATTCCAGCAGGAGGAGTGGGGAATCAAATCCGGTTCTCCCAGATAAGAGTCTGCACACTTCACCACTACACCAAACTGACTCTCTCAGTAGCTCACAAGGTAGAATTTTGGCTCACAAGACCCCGCAGCTTAGAGGGAACGTTGCTAGCAAGCTCTGCTTTCATGCGGCAAATGCGAAGAACTATAGCCATGACAAGGGTGGAACACAAGGGCAGGAAAAGGTCACACGTATAACACACCCCATTCCCTCTTGTCTTGTTCCACAAAATGATGCTTTCAAGTTTCTGTTTTTCAGGCTTAGTACCAAATCCTTCGAAATGAGACCTGCCTTTCTCCCTAATATAGTGACCCTGCACAGAAAGTTCTTAGAGCCTGCATATCTGGGTTTCCGGTTTGTCTGATGATGATAATGATTTATGTTCAGGGTTTTTTCTACAAAAACAGGTTTAGCCCTGCCTCAGTAATGCTGCCTCTAAAATGGGTACAAGCCTACTCCCATTATTTCCCTAAGGGGAAGGGGTGAACAGAAATATACTAAAGTAAAAAATAAATACATAAATTATGTTTTTAAAAAAGGATAGGATAAGGCAAGTGCAATGGGGAAAGAAAACCCCCATCTCGTAACAAAAGGGGTTTTCTGTTTGAGAGCCAGTTTAATGTAATGGTTAAGTGTGTAGAGTCTTATCTGGGAGAACCGGAGTTGATTCCCCACTCCTCCACTTGCACCTGCTGGAATGGCCTTGGGTCAGTCATAGCTCTCGCAGAATTGTCCTTGAAAGGGCAGTTTCTGGGAGAGCTCTCTCAGCCCCACCCGCCTCACAGGGTGTCTGTTGTAGGGGAGGAAGGGAAAGGAGATTATAGGCCGCTCTGAGACTCTGTCCTTGAAAGGGCAGCTTCTGGGAGAGCTCTCTCAGCCCCACCCACCTCACAGGGTGTCTGTTGTGGGGAGGAAGGGAAAGGAGATTGTAGGCCGCTCTGAGACTGTCCTTGAAAGGGCAGCTTCTGGGAGAGCTCTCTCAGCCCCACCCACCTCACAGGGTGTCTGTTTTGGGAGAGGAAGGGAAAGGAGATTGTAAGCCGCTCTGAGACTCTGTCCTTGAAAGGGCGACTTCAGGGAGTGCTCTCTCAGCCCCACCCTCCTCACAGGGTGTTTGTTGTGGGGGGAGGAAGGGAAAGGAGATTGTAGGCTGTTCTGAGAGTCTGTCCTTGAAAGGGCAGCTTCTGGGAGAGCTCTCTCAGCCAGACCCACCTCACAGGGTGTCTGTTGCTGGGGAGGATTGTAAACCGCTCTGAGACTCCAAGTGAAGGGTGCGGTATAAGTCCAATATCTTTTTCTTCTTCTTCCTCTCTCCGGACGGGGAGAAGGAAGTCACTTTAAAAAACCTCTTTACTTCCGTCTTGTGTTGAGTCACCCAGTTTTTCAAAAGACACAACAACCTTGCAAAGCTAAGACCAGCAGCATCTTTATATTTAAAAAAAACAAACCAATGTGGAGTTGTAGGCAAGGGAGATCGTTTATTCATTTATTTATTTTATATTTGTGATGTGGAGGCCCAGCGACTGCCTGTGCACAGTGCAAAAAATCCTTTCTGGGTGTGTGTATTGTAGACACAGAGCCTATGCCAAGTGAGGAACCGTTTTCTTGTGGTAGAAGAAGCCAGTTCCAAAGCAGGGCCTCGGGAGACTCCAGATGCGGCCTGGCTAAACAAGTTCTACCCCCAAGACTATAAAAGGTTGTCATAAGTTCAATTCTGACTACTGGAGCTGGGTCTCTGTAGTAAATGTTTCCTCCTCCCTGCAAAGAGAAATCTAGCCCTGCAAGTAGAAAGGTCATTTCCTTGCTCTCTTTGTTCGTTTGCTGTAGTGGTTAAGTGTGCATACTCTTATCTGGGAGAACCAGGGTTTGATTCCCCATTCCTCCACCTGCGCCTGCTGGAATGGCCTTGGGTCAGCCATACTTATTCCAGAGCTTGTCCTGAGAGGGCAGCTGCTGTGAGAGCCCTCTCAGCCCCACCCACCTCACAGGGTGTCTGTTGTGGGGAGGAAGGGAAAGGAGATTGTAGGCCGCTCTGAGACTCTATCCTTGAAAGGGCAGCTTCTGGGAGAGCCCTCTCAGCCCCACCCACCTCACAGGGTGTCGGTTGTGGGGGAGAAAGGGAAAGGAGATTGTAGGCCACTCTGAGACTGTGTCCTTGAAAGAGCAGCTTCTGTAAGAGCTCTCTCAGTCCCACCCACCTCACAGGGTATCGGTTGTGGGGGAGGAAGATAAAGGAGATTGTAGGCCGCTCTGAGACTCTGTCCTTGAAAGTGCAGCTTCTGGGAGAGCTCTCTCAGCCCCCACCCGCCTCATAGGGTGTCTGTTGTGGGGGAGGAAGATAAAGGAGATTGTGAGCCGCTCTGAGACTCTCGGGTGGAGGGCGGAATATAAATCCAATGTTGTCATCTTCTTCCTCTTCTTCCTCCTCTTTTCCCTCCTCTTCTTCCTTTCCCTCTTCCTCCTGCTTGTTTTCTACTGGCAGGGAGTTTTTAAACTAGAGAAACACCGCCAAATGCAAGCTGACGTGTCTAAAACGATCCGTCCGTCCTGCCCCCTGTGTGAACGGAGCGTCGCGAAGCCCGAAGTCCGAACTAGTTTGCTTTGTGTACAGGAAGAGGAAGCAGGAACCTGCAAGGCATCCCAGAGAGCCCCGCTTTGGGGAGAGACCCAGCAGGAAGATTCTGGCTGTTTTGCATAAACGGTTGTCCCCCCCCCCCACACACCCCTAGCGAGATGAGCTGACGGAAGAAAGAGCTTGCCAGCTCCGTTGTGGGTGGATCCTGATGCCTGGATTGATTCTTTTCTCTTTGGAGAAACACTTCTCTCTTGGGAGAAAAGCAAACTTTGAACTTTATGTAACCCGCAGTGGGTTCCGGGGGGGGGGGGGGGGCAGTACCAGCAGCCAGGGGTCCTTTGAGCGGGAACAAACCCAAGGCTTTTTTAATAGCGGGAGCTCCTTTGCATATTAGGCCACACCTCCCTGATGTAGCCAGTCCTCCAAGAGTTCACAGGGTTCTTCTTACAGGGCCTACAGAAAGCTCTAGGAGGAGTGGCTACATCAGGGGTGTGTGGCCTAATAGGCAAAGGAGGTCCTGCTAGAATTCCTTACAGGGCTCTTCGTACAGGGCCTGCTGTAAGCTCCAGGAGGATTGGCTACATCAGGGGGAGTGGCCTAATATGCAAAGGAGGTCCTGCTAGAATTCCTTACAGGGCTCTTCGTACAGGGCCTGCTGTAATCTCCAGGAGGATGGGCTACATCAGGGGTGTGTGGCCTAATAGGCAAAGGAGGTCCTGCTAGAATTCCTCACAGGGCTCTTCGTACAGGGCCTGCTGTAAGCTCCAGGAGGACTGGCTACATCAGGGGTGTGTGGCCTAATAGGCAAAGGAGGTCCTGCTAGAATTCCTCACAGGGCTCTACGTACAGGGCCTGCTGTAAGCTCCAGGAGGATTGGCTACATCAGGGTGTGTGTGGCCTAATATGCAAAGAAGTTCCTGCTACCGAAAAAAGCCCTGGACAAACCAATTCCCCCTTTGCAGAAGATGCATAGGAATACTCAGAGGTTGTGCACCCCACAATAGTATGCAGCCTCTAGGTAGGACCTGGGGATCCCCCAGAATTACAGCCCCAGAATTCTCCTGGGGAAAATGGATGCGTTGGAGCAGGGGCCAAATCAGGTCCCCGGAGGGCTCCTATCAGGCCCCCGAGCAACTGGCTGTCATCTGCTTCCTCCTCCCTCTCTCTTGCTCCTTCAGCATCACAGCTTGCTCTGCCAGGCTTGCTCAATGGCACGGGAGCTACAGAGCAAAACCTCTATTTTCTCCATTGGCTGAGGGCTCCTCCCTTGGGGAGGAATAGCTTGCTTTGCCGGGCTCTCTCAATCGCACAGCAGAGCTACTGAGCCAAGCCTTTCTTCCTTCTGTTGGCTGATGCTCCCCACCCCCCACAGTCCGTTGGGGTAGGAAGGAAAGAGCCAGATTTTTTGCCCACTTCCCTGGATCCCATGGGAGAAATACAAAGCAGGTATCTTTAAGACCAATGCATGCTGATGTTCTGCATGTTTTAAGTTTTTTAAAATATATATTTGTGTTTGTCTGTGTTCTGTGCACAATTTATATCTCTGCTACCTAATCATAAATAGGTGCACACATGGCTCGGCCCAGCAAGGTCTCATTTATGTCAGATCCGGCCCTCATAACAAATGAGTTTAACGCCCCTGTGACTTATACGCTCCTTTTTCTCCCTTGCCCTCTGTGGCCTGCAAGCTTGCCTCTTTCCCCCCTCTTCCCCCGCTTTACAATTGGGGGAAATAGTTGCCTGCCTATGAGTCAGCACTCAGTGTCTAACTGAGGTCCCAACGCTATGCCCATTTACTCGAGAGCAACACTCCCTCTAGGCTGTGGAGTCTTGAGGGCAATAATTCTACTTTGTGAGCTGCTGGCATTACTGAGCTACGGCATAAATTGGCTCGCTCTGGGGCCATTTTTCCTGAGCTAAGACAAACATGGATGAGCCGGAGGCTAAATAACTGAGAGCGAGCTCACACTAACTCAGCTCAGAGGAAACGCTGCTCAAGAATCATAGAAGAGTTGGAAGGGACCTCGAGGGTCATCTAGTCCAACCCCCTGCACAATGCAGGAAACTCACAAACACCTCCCCCTAAATCCACAGGATCTTCATTGCTGTCAGATGGCCATCTAGCCTCTGTTTCAAAACCTCCAAGGAAGGAGAGCCCACCACTTCCTGAGGAAGCCTGTTCGACTGAGGAACCGCTCTAAGTCTGGAACATAAGAACATAAGAGAAGCCATGTTGGATCAGGCCAATGGCCCATCCAGTCCAACACTCTGTGTCACACAGTGGCCAAATTTTTTATATATATATATACACACACATTGTGGCTAATAGCCACTGATGGACCTCTGCTCATATTTTTATCTAAAACCCTCTTGAAGGTGGCCATGCTTGTGGCCGCCACCATCTCCTGTGGCAGTGAATTCCACATGTTAATCACCCTTTGGGTGAAGAAGTACTTCCTTTTATCCGTTTTAACCTGTCTGCTCAGCAATTTCATCGAATGCCCACGAGTTCTTGTATTGTGAGAAAGGGAGAAAAGTACCTCTTTCTCTACTTTCTCCATCCCATGCATTATCTTGTAAACCTCTATCATGTCACCCCGCAGTCGACGTTTCTCCAAGCTAAAGAGTCCCAAGCGTTTCAACCTTTCTTCATAGGGAAAGTGTTCCAGCCCTTTAATCATTCTAGTTGCCCTTTTCTAGACTTTCTCCAATGCTATAATATCCTTTTTGAGGTGCGGCGACCAGAACTGCACACAGTACTCCAAATGAGACCGCACCATCGATTTATACAGGGGCATTATGATACTGGCTGATTTGTTTTCAATTCCCTTCCTAATAATTCCCAGCATGGCGTTGGCCTTTTTTTATTGCAAACGCACACTGTCTTGACATTTTCAGTGAGTTATCTACCACGACCCCAAGATCTCTCTCTTGGTCAGTCTCTGCCAGTTCACACCCCATCAACTTGTATTTGTAGCTGGGATTCTTGGCCCCAATGTGCATTACTTTGCACTTGGCCACACTGAACTGCATCTGCCACATTGACGCCCACTCACCCAGCCTCAACAGGTCCCTTTGGAGTTCCTCACAATCCTCTCTGGTTCTCACTACCCTGAACAATTTAGTGTCATCCGCAGACTTGGCCACTTCACTGCTCACTCCCAACTCTAAATCATTTATGAAGTTCTTCCTAATGTTGAGCCAGAAGCTCTTTTGATTTAATTTCAACTCATTGGTACTGGTCCTACCTTTTGGGGCCACAGAAAACAATTCCACACCATCCTCTATAGGACAGCCCTTAAAGTACCTGAAGATGGTGATCCTATCACCTCTCAGCCGCCTCCTCTCCAGGCTAAACATCCCCAGCTCCTTCACCTTTCCTCATAGGACTTGGTCTCCAGACCCGTCACCATCTTCGTCGCCCTCCTCTGGACCCGTTCCAGCTTGTCTATATCCTTCTTAAAATGTGGTGCCCCAAACTGAACACAAGACTCCAGGTGAGGGTCTTACCAGAGCAGAGTAAAGCGATACCATCACTTCACGTGATCTGAACACTAGACTTCTGTTGATACAGCCCAAAATTGCATTGGCCTTTGTAGCCGCCACATCACACTGTTGACTCATCTTCAGCGTATGGTCCACTAAGACCCCGAGATCCTTTTCCCACAGACTACTGCTAAGACAAGTCTTTGTAAGCCTCAGCCTCCGGGAGCTGCACAATATGCGCGAAAGAACCACATGTGGCTCCCGAGCCACAGTTTGACCACCCCTGGTTTAGACGGAGCAGACAATAACTAAGGCCATTTTTACCACACACATGGTTGGCGTTCTGTTATGGGGCGGAGGCCGGGGCCCGGAGTTTGTAGTCATAAGTCTTGATGCAGTCATCCGTGCGAAATCCGAGTCCATCTGTCTGCAAAACTCGGCATTTGCTGTGGGCGAGGGCCGTTCTGGGCTGCCTGGTAATTGCATAAAATGGCTTTAGTCACTGGGTGAGACAGTCATGCACTGTGGAATGGTGTCATTGCAGGGGCTGGCTCTCCCACAAGGCATTATGGGACACGGGCCACACCCCTCCTGCCTTCACAGGCAAAAGTGTGTCTCGGTCAGGGTCGTCGACTCTAGGTTGGGAAACTGCTGGTAGGGCTGCCAGGGTCCAAAGCAAGAAATACCTGGGGACTTTGGGATGGGGCCAGGAAACTTTGGGGTGGAGCCAGAAGCAAGGTTGTGACAAGCATAATTGAACTCCAAAGGAATTCCGGCCATCATATTTAAAGGACCCGCACACCTTTTGAATGCCTTCCTCCATTGGAAATAAGAAGATACTGGATTTATATCCTGCCCTCCACTCTGAAGAGTCTTAGAGCGGCTCACAATCTCCTTTCCCTTCCTCCCCCAGAACAGACACCCTGTGGTGTGGGTAGGGCTGGAGAGGGCTCTCACAGCAGCTGCCCTTTCAAGGACAACCTCTGCCAGAGCTATGGCTGACCCAAGGCCATGCCAGCAGGTGCAAGTGGAGGAGTGGCGATTCAAACCCGGTTCTCCCAGATAAGGTCCGCACACTTAACCACTACACCAAACTGGCTCTCCAATAATGAATGATAGGCTTATTTGGGAGCTCATCGGGAAGGACCCCCTGGTCCAATCTTTTTGAAACTTGGAGGGCGTTTTGAGGAGAGACACCGGATACTATGCTGAAAATTTGGTGCCTCTACCTCAGAATCCAGAGCCCCAGATACCCTGGATGAATTCTCCACTATCTCCTATGGGAATCGGCCCCCAAAGGGAATAATGGAGTGTTCAGCAGACATTTCCTCCCCCCCCCCCCGCTTTCTAATGACCCTGAAGGGGAGGAGGGCCTCCTAACTGGGGATCCCCTGCCCCCCCAACTGGTGTTTGGCACTTTTTCCTTGAATGGGACATTGACTGTATTGTTAATCTGGCGCTTCAATTTCCCTTGAATGGGATACGGATCATAATACCAATAGTATTGTTTATAGAATGGATTACATGTGAAAGATGGCTATAGAAATAGATTTGGAAGGTAAAGATAGTCCCCTGTGCAAGCACCGGGTCGTTACCAACAAATGGGGTGACGTCACATTACAGCGTTTTCTTGGCAAACGTTTTTACAGGGTGGTTTGCCATTGCCTTCCCCAGTCCTCTCCACTTTCCCCCAGCAAGCTGGGGGCTCCTTTGACCGACCTCAGAAGGATGGAAGGCTGAGTCAACCTGGAGCCGGCGACCTGAACGCAGCTTCCGCCGGGATTGAACTCAGGTCGTGAGCAGAGCTCAGACTGCAGTACTGCGGCGTACCACTCTGCGCCACGGGGCTTCTATGCGAATAGATTAATTGGTATCCAATAGTTGTTGGCGGTGTATTTTTCCTTCGTTATTGTTCACGGGATTTTTCTAATTGATTGGTATCTGCTTTCTGCGATTCTGTATTGTTGTCGTTTGTACCACCTGGGGACGGGCGACTCTCGCGGTGGTCCTTCTACAGAGCTAAAGAGCGCAGAAATTTTAGAAACGTTGCTTCTGGGGGGGGGGGGGGGAGAACACATAACACAATTTTTATTTATTTCCCATCAAGTCCCAGCTGATTTAAGGCAACCCTGTATTGTTTGCAAATTGGGTTGCCAAGTCCAGTTCAAGAAATCTGGGGACTTTGGAGGTGGAGCCCGGACACTTTAGGGGTGGAGCCAGGAGCAAGGGTGTGGCAGACACCATTGAACTCCAAAGGGAGTCTGACCATCACCCTTTTAAGGGCCTTCCCTCCATTGGAAACAATGAAGGATAGGGGCACCTTCTTTTGGGGCTCATAGAATTGGAACCCCCCCCCCAGTCCAATCTTTTTGAAACTTAGGGGGTATTTTGAGGAGAAGCACTGGATGCTATGCTGCAAATTTAGTAAGTAAGTAAGTTTTATTCTTATATCCCGCCCTCCCCCGCCAAAGGCGGGCTCAGGGCGGCTCAAATTTAGTGCCTCTACCTCAAAAACAGCCCCCACAGAGCCCCAGATACCTGGGGATCAATTTTCCATTATACTCTATGGGAATTGGTCTCTTTAGGAAGCCCGCTTGAAATCTACTAGGGATAGGGCCTTTTCCGTAATGGCCCCTTCCTGGTGGAACCAGCTGCCGGAAGAGGTGAGGGCCCTGCGGGACCTTGCCCAATTCCGCAGGCCCTGCAAGACAGTCCTCTTCCGGCTGGCTTACAGCTAACCGGCCCCTGAAACCTGAAACTGAGTGTAGTTTTATAATGACCGCTGTATGTTTTTGATATTTTAATTGTGTAAATTATGTAAAATGTTAAATGTTTTTATATTTTTGTGTTAGATTTATATGCTGTGAGCCGCCCTGAGCCACTTGGTGGGAAGGGTGGGATATAAATCATAAATAAACTAGGGAATAATGGAGTGCCCAGCAGACATTCCCCCCCCCCCCCAATGCTTTCTGATGATCCTGAAGCGGGGAGGGCCTCCAAACCGAGGGATCTTTCCCCCACCTGGGGAGTAGCAGCACCATATGCAAAGCAGACTGTTGGAAGGCGTTCCGTTTCACAGTCTCTGAAGAAGATGATATTGGATTTATATCCCTCCCTCCATTCCGAAAAGTCTCAGAGCGGCCTACAATCTCCTTTCCCTTCCTCCCCCACAACAGACACTCTGTGAGGAGGGTGGGGCTGGGAGAGCTCTCCCAGAAGCTGCCCTGTCAAGGACAGAGTCTCAGAGTGGCCTACAATCTCCTTTCCCTTCCTCCCCCACAACAGACACCCTGTGAGGTGGGTGGGGCTGGAGAGGGCTCTCACAGCAGCTGCCCTTTCAAGGACAACCTCTGCCAGAGCGATGGCTGACCCAAGGCCATTCCAGCAGCTGCAAGTGGAGGAGTGGGGACCCAAACCCGGTTCTCCCAGATTAGAGTCCGCGCACTTAACCACTACACCAAACTGGCTCCTGGAGGATTGGCTACATCTGGGAGGTGTGGCCTAATATGCAAAGGAGTTCCTGCTACAAAAATAGCCTTGCACCCTACCACCCAAGGGGTTGGAGAGAAAGAATGAGACCCAAGATTTCCTTTATTCCCCCTTCTAGTTACACCAAACTGGCTCTGAAGAATTGTGCTTGCACTAGGCTTCCCAATCTCCAGGTCCCAGTGGGGGATCTCCTGGTTTTACAGGTTTCCCCCCGCCCCCAGCCCACTAGCCAGCGGGGGAAGCCCCACCCCCACCTTGATCCATAGCTCTAGATCTCCGGCAGTTTTGGGGAATAACGAGGAATTGATCCACAGATATCGGGGGCTCTAGGGGGGCTGTTTTTTGAGGTAGAGGCACCAAATTTTCAGAATAGCAGCTAGTCCTTCTCCCCAAAATACCCTCCAAGTTTCAAAACGATTGGACCAGGGGGTCCAATTCTATGAGCCCCAAAAGAAGGTGCCCCTATCCTTCCTTATTTCCTATGGAAGGGAGGCATTTAAAAAGGTGTGCTGTCCCTTTAAATGTGATGCCCAGAACTCCCTTGGAGTTCAGTGATGCGTGTCACACCCTTGTTCCTGGCTCCGCCCCAATGTCTCTTGGCTCCACCCCCAAAGTCTCCTGGCTCCACCCCCAAAGTCCCCAGATATTTCTTGAATTGGACTTGGCAACCCTAGCTTGCACACAAAAGCTGATACCCAGAATCAAACTTCCTTGGTCCAGAAGGTGCCGCTGGACTCAGATTGGTTCTGCCACTTCAGATGGACCACACGGCTACCCGGCTGAGAGCAAAAGGCGTTCAGAGGTGGTTTGCCCTCGCCTGCCTCTGTGTAGCCACCCTGGACTTGTGGTCTCTCATCTAAACACTAACCAGCGCTGACCAGGCTTAACTTCCAAGCAGGCCATAGATTCAGCAGGAGCTCCTAGGAGTGCAGCTCCTGAACCTTTCTGAGGGTTCCCCCTTTTCCTCTCCACCTACCTTGTCCATTGGATAGGAGGTGCAGCTGCATAACAATCCCTGGATTAGGAGAGCGAGCAGCCAGCCAGCCACCAGGGGCTTTGCCACGCCCCCAGCAATCCTTATTAACCCCTGGAGAAGCCTGCACCACTCTTTCTCCACTTCTTATGTGATTTTGGGCAGCGGGCAGCTCGCTGGTCTTTTGACTGGGGGGGGCGGTGGCCCAGGAGAGCCCCAGGCGAGCGAGACCTGCGTGGGCCGACTGGATCTCTAGCCAGCCCAAGCAGGCCTCACTCCCCCGGGGCTCTCCTTTCTTGCATCAGGTTGCTTTTGGCCGGGGGGGGGGGAGTGGCGTATGCTGATGAGTTATGCTAATGAGCTCTGCCACCTATTTTTCTACACAACGATCCCTGCTTCCGAGACAAGATCAGACTAGCTTGAGCTATCCGGGTGAGGCCACCAGTACAGTTTGAAATCTGTATGGATTTGGGGTTCCCGAGAAATGCGGCTTTCGGTGTTTCCCTCTGAACACAGAAAGCTGCTAGTCCTCATGAATAGCAGCGCGTCTTATCAACAGGCAGAGTTCGGCAATGTGTGTCGCCCTTGGTCACGCAGCCTTCGTTTTAATTTGTTCGCAACCAGGTCGCGTCAATCACCTTGCCAAGGTGACGCGGGCCAAAACATCCAACCGCTCGCTTGGAAATAGTGTTTTTGCAAACCTTTTAGTCATGTGGCGTGGTTTGGATTTGTGGTGCTTCGGTGCCCAGAGGGAGTTCTGCTTTCCGCTTTGTGGGTACGACTGCTGGATTCACATTTTGGCTGTCGGAGGTTTGGGAAACCACCTACCCTCTCGATGAGGTTTAATCGTGGAAGCTCTAAGCCGGGGGTGTCAAACATGCGGCCTAGGGGCCAAATCAGGCCCCCAGAGGATTCCTCTCAGGCCCCCGAGCAACTGGCTGCCATCTGCTTCCTTCTCCCGCTCTCTTGCTTCCTTCTGCATCACAGCTTGCTTTGCCAGGCTTGCTCAATCGCACAGCAGAGCTGCAGAGCAAAGCCTCTATCTTCTCCATTTCCTGAGGCTCCTCCCTTGGGAAGGCAGGGGGGAGGGGAGCAGAGCTGCCTGATCTCTGCTAACTAATCTTAAACAGGTACACATATGGCCCAGCCCGACATGGCCCAATAAGTAGGGTACAGGGCTATTTTTGTAGCAGGAACTCCTTTGCCTATTAGGCCACACACCCCTGATGTAGCCAATCCTCCAAGAGCTTACAGGGCTCTTCGTACAGGGCCTGCTGTAGAAGAAGATGATGATATTGGATTTATATCCCACCCTCCACTCCGAAGAGTCTCAGAGCGGCTTACAATCTCCTATTTCTTTCCCCCCCCTAGAACAGACACCCTGGGAAGTGGATGGGGCTGAGAGGGCTCTCACAGCAGCTGCCCTTTCAAGGACAACCTCTGCCAGAGCTATGGCTGACCCAAGGCCATTCCAGCAGCTGCAAGTGGAGGAGTGGGGACCCAAACCCGGTTCTCCCAGATAAGAGTCCGCACACTTAACCACTACACCAAACTGGCTCCTGGAGGATTGGCTACATCTGGGAGGTGTGGCCTAATATGCAAAGGAGTTCCTGCTACAAAAATAGCCCTGTACCCTACCACCCAGGGGGTTGGAGAGAAAGAATGAGACCCAAGATTTCCTTTATTCCCCCTTCTAGTTGCACTGACACAATCTCCCTGAAGTCCTTGAGCGCCATCTTCTGGGTGCCAGTTGAATTGCAACTCCTCTTCATATTTGACCGATCACAATTTTTTGTTGCTGTAGGAAACCAAAAGGATCGATCAGTCATTAATGTTGGTTACAGCATGCTCGAAAGCATTCGGCAAACACTCTCTAACACCTTACAGCAGCCCTGCAAAGCTTGCTAAAATTCCAAAACAAAGCAAAATTCATTGTCGAAACCAAATTATTCTAGACACTGCGCTTTTTGAGTCAGGGCCTTGAGTGCTGGAACTCCAAAATCTTGTTTGGAGGGTTGTCAACCCCTATTGACTTTATGGAGCGCATGGTTGGCAAAGGCAAGAGACCTCAGTGGAGTATAATCTCATAGAGCCCATCCTCCAAAACAAGCATTTTCTCAAGGGGATCGATTGATCGAAACTTTATTTCAGTACTAGCTGAGCTCTGAAGAATCAGCAAGTCTTTAAAACGTATGCAGTGCAGCAATCATAAAACAGTGAGACTGTGGTCTACAAGGGACAGGGCCTTCTCAGTGGCAGCACCAATGATGTGGAACACCCTCCCTAGAGTTGCCAAGCCAATTCAAGAAATATCTGGGGACTTTGGGGGTGGAGCCAGGAGACTTACGGCACTTTATTATACAAGCACTTTTTTTGCACTAAGCACTTTGTTTATAGAATCAAATTCTGTAGAAATATTGTGTGTGCGCTTAGGTGCAATTTTTTGGGGGGAATGTTGTTGAATTTAGTCACCCAAGTTGAACGATTTAAGGAACATAGTATGTGGTAATCACGTTATTTAAAAGGGTTTTTTTGTCATTTACATTGAATCTGGTTGAATTATTTTCATTATTATATCACTGTCTAAATTTATAGCTTATAATACACACATGCAGCTTTTTGAAGGCACAAAGATAACAATGTGGGCCTTTTGTCTTTCTCCTCTGCCCCCCCTCCCCCTCAACCTTCGCTCTTTCCTGCAGCGCAAATCGAAGTGATCCCCTGTAAAATATGCGGGGATAAATCTTCGGGGATCCACTACGGTGTTATCACCTGCGAAGGATGTAAGGTGAGTGGGGGGGGGGGCTGCTGTGAAATTGGGTTGTTCTCTAGGAACGGATCCACCCCGCAACGGATGAGCAATATGCACAATTAACTTATAGGACTCGTTGCCACCAAATATGGTGACAGTATCTTTCAAGGACAATGGTTGGACTAGACAGAGGATTTCCCCACATTTCCATTTTCCTTGCTTGTGTGTTGCTGTAGCTTTTTTCTGTTCCGCATATGTTTTGCTCCCTCGGTGGTTGAGTCAATATTGCATTGCTTTATGTCCAGCATAAAAACCTGTTGTTTAAATTTGCAGGAGAGACGCAAAGCAACTCGTAAAGCAATGTAATATGGTCATAAAGCACTGTAATATGAAACTGGCCACTAGAGAGTGAAAAACCAGAAACGTCAGACTCATCAGAATATCAGCACTCATCGTGAACTTTTAAAGATTGTAAAATGTTTGGAATTGATTTTATTGTATATTCTGGGGTTTTTAAAAATATTTTAGGTTGTTAGTCCCTCATGTTTAAGAACGGGGCAAAAGCAATTATCAGAGACCGATTACTGAAATTGGAATTGAAACAATCTCTGGCCAAAGTTGGGGGGGACGTATATCCCAACCTTCTTTACAAGTGATCTTAAAGTGCCAGGTATCTAGAAAAGATACAGCCAATTAAGATCAGGCGGACGCTGTCCTTGGCACGCTTGAACATCCTGGACACAGCAGTACTGAGGGGCCGTTTCCATAAGATTCCGCTAGAAGACAGGATCTGTCCGTGCGGCCTGGAGGAGGTTGACACTGTTCCCCATCTCATTCTGAACTGTCTTTTCCATACAGAGGTAAGGTACAAACTTCTGCGGAACCACCTAATGTTAGCTGAATCTTTAAATCAGGCTCAAGTCATGCACTTCCTCCTTGGGGACGGGTGTGATCAACTGTCCCTGGATCTTGCAAAGTTTCTATATGTTTCCGACCTTGACAGGAAGAATTTAACTCTGCTTGTATTTGAAAGAAAGTTGCCCTTAGTTAAGTATTGCCTATATCAGCTAATTTTATTGCTACTTTGATGGTTGTACATAGTTATTATATTGTTACGTGATATTTTAGCTTGGTGTTGTGTTGTGTTGTGTTGTACTGTTATCGATGTGTTGTGTTGCTGTTGTTGATTGGCCTAGAGCCGTATTAAACTGACTGACTGACTGACTTAGGTTGTTAGCTGCCCTGAGCCCACCAGGGGAGGGCGGGATATAAATTGGATTAAATAAACAAAGAAAATAAAATACATGCAGAACAGATACCTCCCCTCCCCGCAATATGCACACACAAGCAAGGAAAATGAAATTGCAGAAAGGCCCAGAGTTAGGCCTGATTGGGGGTGGAATTCTAGCAGGAGCTGCTTTGCATATTAGGCCACACCCCTCTGATGTAGCCAATCCTTCTGAAGCTTGCGGCAGGCCCTGTACGAAGAGCCCTGGAAGCTCTTGGAGGATTGGCTGCATCAG